>NW_007730205.1:158912-178176 GCF_000696425.1 Galeopterus variegatus
AATTAATTCCATAAATAGTTACTAATAATAATAAATAAATTCCCAGTAGAGTGAATATCACAATGCTGAAGAGTTCTGTTTAATAGCACAGATTTAATACTGTTGGGAATGGCCCATAGTTAACAATCTAATTAATTCCATAAATAGTTACTAATAATAATAAATAAATTCCCAGTAGAGTGAATATCACAGTGCTGAAGAGTTCTGTTTAATAGCACAGATTTAATACTGTTGGGAATGGCCCATAGTTAACAATCTTTTTTTTTTTATGGTGCTGATTCCTTCATTCTATTTTTTCCAGCTTTATTGAAATGTAATTTACAAAAATATATTGAATATATTTACCATGTACAATGTGATGTTTTGATATGCATATACATTGTGAAATGATTACCACACACAGCTAATTAACCTATCCATCATCTCACATAGTTATCTTTTGTTTGTGTGTGCATGGTGAGAGCATTTAAGATATACTCTACTAAGAAATTTCAAGTATACAATATGGTACTGTTAATTATAGCCATCTTGCTGTACATTAGACTCCCAAAACTTACTCATCTAATAACTGGAAGTTTGTACTCTTTGACCAACCTCTTCCTATTTCTGCCTTTCCCCAGCCCCTGGCAACTGCCGTTCTAATTAAACTCTCTGTTCCTGTTAGTTTGATTTTTTTAGATTTCGCATATAAGTGAGACCATATTGTATTTGCCTTTCTCTGCCTGACTTATTGCACTTAGTATAATGCCCTTATGGTTCGTACATGTTGCAAATGGCAGGACTTCCTTTTTTGTATGGCTGAAAAATATGCCATTTTATATATACACACTACAATTTTAATGGTCTACTTATAGTTAACCACTTACAGTGAATAATTATATAATTCAGATTAGTGAGCTAACACCTGTCCAAGTAAAAGTCACTAACAGAATATTGAGACAAATGCATCTTCTTCTACATATAGGCGAAATTTCACTCACTACTCATAACTACTGAACTCAAACATTTTAAAAATTCACTGTATAAAATCCAGCTTCAAACACCTGCTACACTCACATAAATGGAATTCAGCAAGCAAAAATATGACTCTTAAAAAAGAAATAGAAAGTTAAATATTACAGAAAAAACTCTTTTTTTCCAACATGATTCAGAGTTCTCAAGTATATTTATTCACTAGAGTAAGATTTGGATAGTTGGCTATTGCCTGTAGTTATCTGGTCTGAAGTTAGAATTTCATGTACAGTCCATTTATGTCCATGTTTGGAAAACTGAATTATAGTCTCCTTGCTGGTTTGGTTGCCTCAGAGAGAGCAAAGTGATTTAGCCCAGTTCAATTTCAGCAAGTTGATAACTTAGCCCTTGCCCATAAGTTATCTTGAATCACAGCTGACTCTGTTAGGTGCTATGTCATTTAACATTTCACTCTGTTTGTGCAAAACCCAGATTTGGTTTAATGCCTTCTGACCTTCTGTATAAGCTAGGGAGTTCACACAAATTTAGACAAAAAATAATGTGCATTTAGCAGTATCCAAGTCTAATTGGTAATGAAATGTTTGTGTGCATGGTCCCTGACTGATTCCCCTGAAGTTACTCTGGAAATCAAAACCAACCAAACAAGTCATGTAAGATGAAAGGAAACCCAGAGAAAACTGAAATGGTATTAATGCTATGCTATTTCCTTTTATGATACTTATTTCTTATAATATAAAATCAAATATGAGATATTTATGATGGATCTGAATACAGAATATTAAAAATTGACACCTAGGTTTTTGTCCTTGAAAAGTCAAATCTATGAGTAGAATTAAATGGAAACATTCAAGTAGAAAAAATAAAGTCTGAAATTTTGGTCAGCCTACTCTGTATTCCAAAATAAATTCCTATGAAATATAAGTTATACTCCAGACAAAAAATCTTAAGTGCAGTGATTCACTTTGTGGTTTTTTTAGGACTTCTAGATTTTTATGCATGTTTTTCTATGTTACAAATAAGGAAGGAAGAAATGGAACACAGTTTTTACTGGTAAATTTCTAATGACTGTTAAAACAAAAACAAAAACTCCAATACAAAAGATAACCACATGTGCTAAAGGAAAATATAAACACATTTAAAATATTTATATAAAATTTTATCTTATCAGTTAATATTTCTTAGGTTTGAAATATTCAACAATTTTTGCTCTGAAGAGTAGGCAATATATAGCCCTGGTCTCCCCATAGATGATTTTACCTTGAATAGAGACCCATTTTCCCCCAAAACAATTGATTTCCTGTCATTTTGTTCTTCATTACCAAACCTGATAAGGAAAAGCCAGAGAATATATTTTTAATGCCATCTTAAATAGTATCTTACTCATTTCAGGCTGCTGTAACAAATTATCATAAATTGAGTGGCTTAAACAACCTATGTTTATTTCTCACAGTTCTGAAGCCTGGAAAGTCAAAGATCAAGGCCCTGATAAGATCCAGTGTCTGGTGAGGGCTTGCTTCCTGTTTTGCGGATGGTCATCTCCTTGTATCTTCACATAGTGGAGAGCAGAGAGAGCAAACTCTCATATGTCGTCTTATGAGGGCTCTCATCCCATTCATGAGGGTTCCACTCTTATGACCTAATTACCTTCCAAAGTCCTGATCTCCTAATAGCATCACATTGTGGATTAGGATTCCAACATAAAAGAGGGACACAAATATTCAGTCCATAACAATTAGTGTTTTCAACTGTTTCCTAGAACAGCAAGTCTCTTCCTTTTTTTTTCTTGATGGCGTATGGCATATATGAGTAGATAATGATGATACATAAACAATGTATTTCCTGTACTTTGTTTTTAGTATTTTTGATTTTTTGCTTTTCCAATTTGCTCTTTCCAAGTATGTAGCATCTTTTGTTTAAGGCTTAACAAGTGCATCTGCAAGATAATGTGGGCTAAGGGTTATGCACAATTCTTAGTAATTTTCTAAACAGTAACATTTTCCCTTTCACTGATGATTCTAAATGTAATGGTATCTTGTGACTCCATAGTTATAAAGAACTGCCTTAAAGCTGTTCTCTTGTACATACCACTTGTCTACAGAAAAACACTATTAATTGTTACTGAACATACACAACAAAGAGAGCCCACTACACAAATAGCCCTGTCATTCTTCCTTTTACCTAGACAAAAGGGTGATGGTAACCTGCCAAGTAGGGATAAAGAGGCTTGTCTGAGAAATACTTGTGAGACAGGGAGAGAGAGAGAGTGAACTACACAGAGAGAATGATAGAGACAGAGAAGAAAATAGAGAAAAGTGGAGATTAAAATAATTTTCAATGAAAGGAGAAGGGGAGTCAAACACCATGCTTTTGTATAATTGGAATCAAATATTGTAATATAGTTTTATATCATTTACAGAGACAGACATCCTGGCCATGACAAAAAGGTATAGGCAGAACAATTTGCAGAGTTCACGAAATAATTTGCTTTCTTACCAGAGTGAAGAGGCTTCACAATATATGGGGCATTGGGTTCAGGCCTCAGGAGAATCATGTCTTAGGTTTTTCATCAGAAATCATGCAGGCCATAAGACAATAAAAATAAAAATTTTAAGTGCTAACAAAAAAAAATTAAAACATAATTCTATACTTAGTGAAAATATTTTTCGTAAGACACATTTCAGCTGTTAAAGTTGAGATAAATTTATTACCAGCAGAATTGCCTTAAAAGTTTATCAAGAAATTTTTTCAGGCAAAAAGAAAATTATACTAGATGGGAAATTGTGTACAAATAATGTGATGTTTGGATACAGCTCTTGTGAGTAACAAATACTTTGATTCACCCGTATTCCTGGAGTTTTCAATTCTTATTCTCTGCTTGGTATACCCTGGACTAAATATCTAAGGTCACGGGGTTAAAAAAATGCTGCCCAACTTTTTGGCCTCGCAGCTGCATCTTCTGTATTATTATACACAAGGTAGTCACAAGGCTGTGCTCACTTCTCAGGATTTCTCTTTTTTCCTGCATAATGGTCCAGTAATCTTCACTGTCTTTTTAGCTCTTTGACGTGTTCAGCTTGATTTTTTAAAAATATATTTTTCAGACAGAACACAGAAGATTTGGGGGCAGTGAAACTATTCTGAATTTTACAGCAATGGTGGGTACACGACATATAGCACTTGTCAATACCCACAGAATATATACCAACATTTAGCCCTAATCTAGATTATGAACTTTAAGTCATAATTATGTGTCAAGGTAGGTTACAATGTTAATAATATGGGAGGGGAGGTTGTGTATGTGTGGAGGGGGAGGGTGAATAGGGACTCATTGTACTTTCTGCTTGATCTTGTTATGAACCTAAAACTGCTCTAAAAAGTAGTCTATTATTTTTTTTTTCATATTTTCAGTTGTAATCTAGTTAAGAAAGTGGTTCAATCTACCAAATATTTCATCATTGGAAATAATTTTTTTGTTTCTTACTGATCAGTAAATGCCTCAATAAAACTAAGGCTTACAATTAAAGAGGAAAAAAAGGGCCGGCCCGTGGCTCACTCAGGAGAGTGCGGTGCTGATAAAGAGGAAAAAAAAAAAAAAAGGAAACATGCACAACAACAGTTGGCTCCTGTGCTTCTCCTTTCTTCTTGATCTCAACCTGTATGACGACCAGGCCAATTTCTTTCCTTCTAGTGCACAATCGTAGCGTTTTTATAATGGGCATGAAAATATTCTTCAGTGAGAAATCAAGGGTAGTTATAGTTCCTTTAATTTGTCACTTTTATTTTCCTAGAGTTAATAATTTTTATCGCTCTTCCCTCTCCACCCCCGCTCGCCCCCAGCTCTCTCTACTTTGTCCTCTACCACCAATCTGGCAGGACTTCTTCTCTGGCTCACTACAGTTGTCCTCCTGGGAATTTTATTCCTCACTCTTCTTATCAGATTCTCTATATCCTGGATCCCATGGCTTGTTTTTTCGAGATTTTATTTCTTATTTTGAGCAAAGCACAACCCCTGTTAAGAGAAAAACAGTACAGGTAGTAAAATTTTTGAGATAGCATATCCCAAATGCCTAAAAGAACAAAAACAAAAAGAAGCAAGCAATAAAACATATACCTAATTCAGATACTGGCTTTAAAAAAGTTGGACCTGATTTTCCCCCAGACTTTTTTTTTTTTTAATTTTATTTTGTCGATATACAATGTAGTTGATTATTGTGGCCCAGTACCAAAACCTCCCTCCCTCTTCCCTCTCCTCCCTCCCACCCAACAATGTCCTTTCTGTTTGCTTGTCATATCAACTTCAAGGAACTGTAGTTGTTATGTCTTCTCCCCGCAACCCGGTTTTGTGTGTGTGCGTGTGTGTGTGAATTTATTTATTTATTTTTAGCTCCCACCAGTAAGTGAGAACATGTGGTATTTCTCTTTCTGTGCCTGACTATGAACATTGGGGAACATTCCCCTAGACTTTTAAAGGTAATATATTTATTGTCTTCTCTCATCTACCTTTGTTTCTTAGAATGCTATTCTAATTGCCGTTCACTGTCATATTTTCTATCTCCTCTCTTTCTGGAAATTTCCCTAATGCTGTGAAATTTCATAATAATGTAATTTGACTTTTTAAAATTCATTGGCAAGATATTCAGTAGTTTATTTCAACATGGGTGCTTATGTTCATACTTCTGGGAAATTCTCTTATATTATTTATCTTACTTACTCCCTTCTAGATTCTCTGTTCTCAGTTCCTGGAATTAGTATTCTTTATTGAATATAAGATCACTGCAAGGTTGTAATTTTTTAAAAAATGTTTATCTCTTTGTCTTTTTCTTTCATATTCTCATAATCTATAAATATCTAAGAATTTAGCTAACATCTTTTATCTCTGTCATATATTTAGTATCTGAGGGATAATTATTATTTTCTCATTTTCTTTACTACCAGTCCCATTTAGGATTCATGATCAATATCAACCTGTCTATGTGATTGTCATTTGTAATTTTAAAATATTTTCTATTCTTCCTATGTTGTTCCTTCCTCTATGTTTCTCTTTCTCACTCTCTTTCTCTTTTATGTGTTTATCTTTCATAGTCAGTTCTTTGCTGAAATGGCTGCTCATTATTAGCAGTCCAATCAGATTTAAAACTGAAACACTAAATGATTGATTGAAATCTCTGTGTACCTTGGTTAGACTTAAGTGGTGTGTCTTCTCATGGAGTGTGCTTATGGGAATCCAGCTATTTCAGTAGAACACGGGCAAATGTCAGGATGAATGAGTATAGATGCTGTCTTTGCCTGCCTAGATTCTACAGAAAATAAACCACCAATTTCCTATATGGTAAAGACTGTGTGTGTGTGTGTGTGTATGTGTGTGTGTGTAGGAATGAGGAGGTGATGTGGGACTTTGAAGAATATTCAGTGCTCTTGGAGATTTGTACCAAGAGGTGGTTACCTGTCCACCATTCATTTAGTAATTTGGCTTTTAATTAATATCTCCATTTTCTCTAAAACATATTTCTGTGTTTTTTGTTATTCATAGCTCTGGATGATTCATACTTTGGTAAATTCTCTGTCTTTAAGTCAAAAGAGGAGAGAAGACAGTTGCTCATAGCACTGGATGTAGGAGAAAATTTGGGGTCCTAATTCCCCTGAGACTTTCAACTATTTTTTTTTATGATTCCCCCACCACTCTCTTTCAAAGGTACTTGATACCTTTAATTCCTGAACCTTACTAGCATGCTGTCTAAGAACTTGCCTTTTACTCTTGCAAGCAGTTGATATTAACCTTTCTCAACTCTGTTTGCTTCTCTAGATGTTTTCATTCTTCCTCAAACTCGTTGATAGTGTTTATAGGACTTTCACCCTCTCTGCCTATACTAATTAATAATAGTTTGCTGCTTTAATCTAATTTATTGGTAATAAGGAGGGAATAAGACAAAATATATTTCTAAGCCATTATATTTCACCAGAAGTCATATGTAATAACATTTTTCCTTTATCCAAACCTGAACCATTAAGAAAATTTTCTCCCTTTGTTGTTCTTCATTGAATTTACTGTTTAGTACACAGTTAAGTGTTAATTATTTGCAAGCATATTGTCAGCATACCTTACAGGTATGTGACTTTAGTTAGCGCTCCATTCTTAATAAGTGCATTACATTTTGAACAATTTATTATCAGACTAATTTAATGAGGAGGAACAAAATTAATTCAGCTGTTAAAGAGCCAGATTAAAATGGCTATATGAACTATACTCAATTCATGCTTTAAAAAGGAAGTTCAGTTACATGTAATTATTTGAGTATAAATATTAAAAGGGAGAAAATGTGTTTATATAATAAAACAAATTGTTAAAATAGAAATGATAAAAAGGGATTACAAGAATAAGAACATAACATAGAATAAAAGAGATCTTATGCAGTGCTTAGAAGAAAATTTATGCTCGTAAACACCTATATTAAAAACAATAAATATCTCAAATCAGTAATGTAAACTTCTATCTGAAGAAAACAGAAAAAAGAAAAGCAAACTAAACCAAAAGCAGATATATTAGGAAATAACAAAGATTACAACAGAAATATACAAAATAGGGAATTAAAAAACAAAAGAAAAAAATCAGCAAAACAAAAGTTGATTCTTTAAAAGCAGGAGCATTATTACATTGTCATTAATGTTTTTTTGTGGGGGTAAGATTTTGTTTCTTTCTCATTTACATTTTTGTTCTACCTGTGGGTTTTGTTCTTTCTTGTGTATTTGTGGTAGTGATTATCATTTTTTTGGATTATAGATGCAGGACTTCCTTGAGGATTTCTTGTAGGGCTGGTCTTGTGGTGGTGAATTCCTGCAATTTTTGTCTGTCTGGAAAATACACTATTTTCCCCTCATTTCTGAAGGATAGTCTTGTTGGGTATAGTATGCTTGGCTGGCAAGTTTTTTCTTTTAGTATTTTCAGTAGAATATATCATCCTGGTTTCTTCTGGCCTGTAGAGTTCCTGTTGAGAAGTCTGGTGTTAATCTATAGGGGTTCCCTTCTAGGTTACTTGATGCTTTTCTCTTGCTTCTTTTAAGAATCTTTTTTTTTTTGTCTTTGAGCTTTGCCAGTTTGTTTATAATGTGTCTTAGAGAGGATCTTTTCAGGTTGAATCTGTTGGGGATCTTCAAGCCTCTTGGATCTGAAGGTCCATATCTCTCCCTATACGTAAAAAGTTTTCCAGTGATATTTCATTGACTATGTTTTCCATGTCTTTTCCTTTCTCCTCCCCTTCTGAAACACCCATGATTCAAATGTTTGTGTGCTTAGGGTTGTCTTCTAGCCCTCTTAGATTTTTTTCATGTTTTTAAATTCTTTTTTCTGTCCACCTGGGTTATTTTAAAAAGATCAGAAATTCTTTAGTCTCTGTTCTAGCCTGCTGCTTAAGCGATTGGTTGTGTTTTTATTTTGATGAGTGAACCTTTAAGTTCCATGAGTTCTGCTACATTCTTTTTTAAGGTATTAATCTCCTTGTAAATTTCCTCCTTCATATCCTGGATTTTTTTTTTTTCCTCATTTCATTATGTTGTCTAAGAGAGTCTTCTAGTATCTCAGTGAGTTTTCTTAAGAGATTGTTCAGAATTCCTTTCAATTATTTCAAGAGTTTCCTGCTCTATAGGGTCTGTTATTTGAGAATTACTGTATTCGTTTAGTGTTGTCATATTGTCTTGATTTTTTGTCTAGAGTTTAGTGTTGTCATATTGTCTTGATTTTTTGTCAAGAGTTTCCTGCTCTATAGGGTCTGTTATTTGAGAATTACTGTATTCGTTTAGTGTTGTCATATTGTCTTGATTTTTTGTCTAGAATCTGTACATTGATGTCTGGTCATCTGGTAGAGCAGTTGCTTCTTCTATTACTCTGGAATGGGTTTTGAGGAGAGAGACATCCTCTTCTTTTTCTGGACCCTGATGGTGACTCTCATTTTGTCAATGTAGTCAAGCGCCTGGTGGGCTACCTACGTGGTGGCTATGGCCACTGCTGTAGCATTGAGCTGATTGAGCAGCAACCATGGCTGTGGTGGTAGCTATGGTGGGCCTCCTGCACAGAAGTGGTGTTTTTAGCATGCTCCTTGCCTGCTTCTGGTTGGCGGATGCTGCCTTGACTCCATTGTAGGACCTTGATCATGCTCTGATTTCATCTATTACCAGAAGATTATTAATTATTGATTCAATTTAAAAATATATCTATAGGCCTATTCAGGCCTATATTTTTCTTTGTGTGGGTTTTATGGCCTGTGTCTTTGAAGAAATTGGTTCATTTCATCAAAGTTTTCAAATTTGTGGTCATAGAATTGTTCATATTTGTTTACTATCCTTTTAATGTCCATGAGTTTACTAGTCATAGCTCCTCTTTCATTATTGATATTACTAATTTATATCTTCTCTCTCTCTCTCTAATACCTCCCCCTCACCTCTTTTTTATTAGGCTGGCTAGAGGTTTGTCAGTTTACAGACATTTTCAAAGGACCAGATTTTGGTTTTAATGATTTTCTATATTGATTTCATGTTTATAAGTTTACTGATGTCTGCTCTAATTTTAATCTTTTTTTTCCTGTTTACTTTGGATTGAGTTTGCTCTTTTCTTCATTTCCTTTTTCTTTTTTTTTTTTTTTCTAATTTCCTATGGGGAAAGATAAATTGTGATTCCCCTTTCCTAATGTATTAATTATTCAGTGCTATAAATTTCTCTCTGCTGCACCAGACAAATTTTGGTAAGTTATATTTTCATCTAGTTGTATTCTCATTTGATTTGAAACATTTAAAAATTTATTTTGGACTTCTATTTTAATCCATGTGTCATTTAGCTGTGTTTTAAGTATTCCAAATATTTGGTGTTTTCCATTTATTTTTTCCATTATTGATTTTTTGTTTAACCTCATTGTGGTCTGAATCATACTTTGTATAATTTATTTATTTCTAAATTTGTTAAGATGTGTTTCATGGCCCAGAATATGTTCTGTTTTGGTGAATGTTCTCCTTGTGCTTGAGGAGAATGTTTATTCTGCTGTTGTTGATGAAGTATTCTATAAATGTCAATTAGATTCATTTGATTGATGTTGCTGGTCATTTCAACTATAATCCTACTGATTTTATACTTGTGGAATCCATTACTAATGAAGGAGTGTCAAAATTTCTGACTACAATATTAGACTCATCTATTTCATATTGCAGTTCCGTCAGTTTTTGCCTCACATGTTTTAACACTGCTGTTGGGCACATAAACAATAAGGATTGTTATGTATTCCTGAAAAATTGACCTCTCTATCATTATGCAATGCGCCTCTTTATTCTTAGTAATCTCCTTTGGTCTTAAGTCTTCCTTTTGATTAATGTTAGCATAGTATGTCTTTCTTCCTGTATTTACTTTTAATCTATCGGTGTCTTTAACTTAAAATGAGTTTCTTGTAGTAAACAAATAGTTGGAAATTTTTGTTTTATCCACTCTAACAGTCTCTGTCTGTAGTTCAAGATTTTTTCAGTGGTTGCCCTGGAGTTTACAATATACATTTATTATTAATCTAAGTCCACTTTCAAAGAACACTATACCACTATACTGCTTCAAGGATAGTTCAGGTACCTCACAATAGATATTCCCAATTTTTCCCTCCTATTCCTTATAACATTGCTCTCATTCATTTCACTTATCCATAAGTTATTATCACCAAATGCATTTTGCTATTATTATTTGGCATAAATTATTACCTGTTAAGGAGAGGAAAAATGAAATATTTTATTCTACCCACAGTTATTTCTTCTTATACACTTTTCCGTTCTTTATATAGATCCAAATTTTTTACCTATATAATTTCCATCTCCATGAATAAATTTTTAAACATTTCTTGCTTGGAAGATCTACTGATGACAAATGCCCTCAGTTTTTGTTTTTCTGAGGAAGTCTTCCTAGAAAGAAGGAATCTACTGATCTACTGATGATGCCATCAAAGACAGTTTTCATTTTGTTTTAGTCTCTTTTATTTCTATAATTTCCTTTTGATTCTTTCTTTGAGTATTCATCTGTCTGTTTGAATTACCCATCTTTTATTTTCATGTAGTACAGTTTTTTTTCTATTAGAGCCCTTACCACATGTGAGTTTGATTCTGATGCTTGCTTTGTCTCTTCAAACCAATTTTTCCCCTTTTAAAATGCTTTGTAACTTTTTTTGTTACAAAAAAAGCTTGACACAATTATCTACTTTATAAAACTGACAAAAACAGGTCTTTAATGTGAAGTTTTGTGTTTATCTGGCTGGGAATTAGGCTATGTTTTCTGTAGTGATAGTGATGTTGGAGGTGGGGTCCTGAGGGCCCAATAGTTGACCTCAACCCACCCAGTCCTTTTACCAGGTTCTTGACTCAGCCACAGGAAAGAATTCAAGGGCAGAGTCACAGTAGAAAGTGAGAACAAGTTTAATAGATAAGAAATGCAGTTCCATGGAGAGAGTGTGGCATGCTCCAGGGACTGAGCAGGGCCCACACCAAGTTTAACTCAAAAGTAAGTTCAGTATAGACATCAAGTCTAACACAAAAGCAAGAAAAACATGGAGTTCAGTACAAAGTGCAGGCTGGCTTAAGAGAATGAGTAGCTGCTTGATGAAAGTAAGTTCAACACAAAGTAAAGTCTACACACCTCAGCCAGCGAAGTGCAGGTTCCCTCCAAGAAAGTGAGCAACACCCCCGCCTTCTGCTAGGATTCAGCTTTTATAGTTTCTCTATCTAATTAATATTCAGTTAAGGGGGTGGTTTCTGGTTCTGTAACATTTTCCTTGCACGTGCTCTGTCGGCCTCTCCCTGGAGCATGTTCATTGGTCAGATCCTATCCTGTGCACCAGGCATATTCAGGAATAGTCTGTGCTCTACTGTGCATGACCAGTCACTGAATTTGCATAAACCAGCCCCTTGTGATCTCATTGTTCCCATGTTGGTGCTGAAAATAGGTCTAACTGGCAAAAGTAACTTTCCTCCAGGGAGGTGGGCAGCCTGAGTCCTCAGGGAGTGGCTAGAAACCCAGAGGCATGTCCTAAAACCCATACCCAGGGAAACTGAGCACCTCCTATATCAATAGGTGTTAGAGGCTAAAATGTCTGGTAGTGTCCTTGTTTTAGTCTTTCTCTGTTGTCCCTGGCTTTCCCTAGAGACTCTTCACTTCTTTTGAAAGTAATCCACTGTTATTATACAGAAATCTGATTGATGTGGTGGTAAGGTATGGGGAGAGTAGAAGTGTTCCATATTCTTATGATTATTTCTCAGTTTTTTTAGTGAGGCTGTACTACCCACTATTGCCTTCACAAGTGCTTCTCAGCTTCTCCCAGACTTTGGTGAGAAAGATAGTCTAGAAGGGGCTGGAGCTGGGTACTTATTTTCTTTGGCTGGGTTAGGAATTTTTTTTTCTCAGAGGACCTGGTTGGCTTCCTAGAGGTAAAACTTACAAACATGTAGGGACCTTCTTAAGACTGGATCTTTACAGTTTTAACTTTCAAACTAGCCCACACCGAATCTCCAGAAGTTCATCAATAACAGTTTGTGTTCCTTCCAGTGTTGGCTGTAGAGGTGGAATTCTGCTCCTGGTTTTTTGTTTGTTTGGTTGGTTGGTTTTTCCTAGTAAGCTGTGATTGTTGGCAACCTCCCCTCTCTCCAGTTTTCAGAGCAGCAGTTTTCTCTATCAATTACTGTGATTGCTCCAAGAAAAGTTGTTGATTTTCAGTGTTTTCAGCTTTTTACTTGTTGTTAGAAGAGCAATGACGCTTTTCAATTTTTTTGCATGTTGATCCAGCAACCAGAAATTGTTTTTTGTTACTGTTTTTATTTTTTAAAAACAATAATTTTCTCCCTTTCTGTTCTTTCTTTTATTGTCTTAGGTAGTACTGCGTTATGAAAATCCCTTCAAAGTCATTTACTATTCTGAACCCAGTTGCTGTCTATACACTTTGATTCTTACTGGTTGTTAAAATTTTAGATGAAAGAAATCACACCAATGTCTTTCTCTAAATTGGAGTAACAGCCTAAAATATGCACAGTTTGGTTGGTATATTTTCTTCCATAACTAAGTCTTAATTTACCAAAATAAAAATATGTTAAAAATTAAAAATATAATTTAACCTGTCAGAAATATGAATTTTCCTTAATTTATCAAGAAAATTATCTTTTGAGAGTAGTGTCTCCTATATACTCACAATGAATGTAACTAGTCTTGCATATTGGTGAACCATCAGTACAATGGTTTGATAATAATTAGCCAGGAAGCACAATTATGGATAACCCACAATTTTGAAACCTTAATAAAATACGCTAAGAACTAAATACTTATTTTAAACAGGACCAATAAATATATTATGAAGAAACACCTTTGGGTGATTTTTTTATGGAAACTGTACTATATTGGTGACATCAAAGAAAAATGGTCATATGATTTATACTTTCATGAAATTAAGTGCAGGTCTAAGTGACCCTGTTAATAACTACATCTTCCTGAATTTCCACTGAAATTTTAGAGACTCTCTTTTTCATTAATTGTTCCAGGTCAGCTCTGATCTAATTAATAGATGTTGCTTGATATATGCTATTTGCATTTTGCCTACATAGGGTATTTTTATACTTAGGATGTCCAGTTTTCTCTATTGCCTGAGACTAACACTGACACATTGTGTATTGCTGATAGATCAAAGCATTTAGATACATCCAAATAAATTTTAGTTATACCTGCTTTGATAGTTCATAACAGATGATACTTATTTTCTAATGGCTTTAATATGAAACTGTAATTACCTGAATTATTAAACTAACCTTATAATAAGAATTTAAAATATCATTGGCCATCCTAATAAAAAGGCAATATTCAAAATATGAAGGTTTCTTTTCTGTGTCTATGTAAAATATGAATGATAGAATGTAAGAGCAAGCTTTCCTTTTGAATTTGAAGTTATTTGATTCATGATTTCATCACCTGGAACGCTTATTTAAACAGCATTCTGAAATCCTTTTATATTGATTTCAATTATATTGGAACACTGCTGCTCAGCAATTGGCAAAAAACAAAAACAAATAAATAAACAAAACCCAGTCACTTTAATATCTCTATTCTGGCTGCCAGTTCATCAAAGATTGATTTCACCATGCATCTTACTTCCTGGAGCTCAACAGAGGTGTACCGTAGGTTGCCTGTATTACATCATTTAGCTGTAAGTTATTCTCCATAAGATGAAGAACTCTTTTTGCAGTTATTGAAACATTTTTTTTGTAGCAGTTTTATAAACTAAAAATATCACAAATAAGTAAAAATATATTTTCAAAACAATCACACAGTATTTGGCTTTTTCAGCATCTAGAAATGTAGAAATCTATTTCTCGGTCACAATCTCTTTTTGCTATTTATACTATATGTAATCATATTTTTGTTACTCTTTTTGTTTTCTTTTTTTTATGTGTTGTTATACTTTACCCAGAAAAATATGCTTATTTAATATGAATGAGGCAACATTATGGGGCATAATTTATTATGACATTGGTTTTCCTGCTACACAGTGATTACTTATCTCCTCCACATGTCCTCCATGGAAAGATATTTCTTTGATTTCAGTGCATTTTAGAAAATAAAGATGAACAAGAGATTTAATAGATGAATAAACAATCTAAATCCTTAAAATTTTGAATGGACAAAGCTCTCTATATTAAGGCAATAATTTAAATTACATGTTTTAATATTTAAACACTTTTGAACACAAAATTTCTTAAATCCCTGTTTGTCATTATTTAACCTGGGTATTCAGATGAAAAAGGTTAAATAGGTGTCAGATTGAATTTGATCATTTTGTTATAGAACATAATTATCTTCTCTTTGAACAGAGACAGAAAAATCACCCTTTATGTTTATGCCTAAATTTTGGTATGCATTTGTCTAAAATATTTCAGAAATACAAAGGATAATTTTGATTTATTGAGCTTTATTTTGATTTATTCCTTGGTTAAGATAAAGGAATCGATTTAGTATTTATTATTTCAACATTTCTCTTAATCTCAGGAGAAAATTGACCAATTGGGAAAAAGTTCTCCCTTCTGATGCACTGGCATTAAGGAAAAATGTTACTGTGAATAGTTGGAAGAGAGAAAACACTATCACAGCTATGTGTCCTAGTCACAGACTGGTAACACGGTGAGTGGTGTGTTACATTTATACTCTTTTAATAATACACTGAAATGTGATACGACTCCTCTTTATCTCTCTAGGGCAGGAACAAGCTAAGCTCTTGTCCATCTACAAACATCGACTTTAAATTTAACTTCCACCATGCCCATCCCAAGGGTAAGGATGCTTGGATATGAGTGGGCTACGCCAGGATGGGATGAGAAAATGGGAGGGCCAGGGTGCAGTTCTCATTTCAGAAGACCCCAATAAATCCTTTTTAGTTCATTTCATTGCCTATATTAATTCTACTCAATAGAGTAAAAACACGTAAGTGTATAGTGGGGAGTAAAATAAGCTCAGTAAAATTATCTGAGTCTGTTAAGAAACCATTCCACAGTAATATTTTAATTTGTCTGTTTTCATCATCAAGGTTTCACTTTTTTTAACTTCAGTGTCAGAATGATCAAGAAATATGAGCTCTAGAGCGAAATTACTTTTGTCTGCTCCTCTAGTCAGTATTCTGTTGGACTGTAAAGAGAATTAAATGCATTGATACAAGTAACAAGCTTAGAACAGCTATTGGTACATAGTAAGTATTTAAAATACATAGTTGGGGCCGGCCCGGTGGCGCACTGCTACAGTGCACCGCTTGGGAGCGCAGTGGCACTCCCTCCGAGGGTTCGGATCCCACATACAGACCGGCTGCTCACTGGCTGAGCGAGGTGCGGGTGCAACACCGAGGGTTGCGGTCCCGTTGCCGGTCCCAGTCCGGTACTGGCGTGACACTGAGGGTTGCAATCCGTTGCTGGTCACGAAAAAAGACAAAAAGGAAAAACCATGTTTTAATATTTAAACACTTTTGAACACAAAATTTCTTAAATCCCTGTTTGTCATTATTTAACCTGGGTATTCAGATGAAAAAGGTTAAATAGGTGTCAGATTGAATTTGATCATTTTGTTATAGAACATAATTATCTTCTCTTTGAACAGAGACAGAAAAATCACCCTTTATGTTTATGCCTAAATTTTGGTATGCATTTGTCTAAAATATTTCAGAAATACAAAGGATAATTTTGATTTATTGAGCTTTATTTTGATTTATTCCTTGGTTAAGATAAAGGAATTGATTTAGTATTTATTATTTCAACATTTCTCTTAATCTCAGGAGAAAATTGACCAATTGGGAAAAAGTTCTCCCTTCTGATGCACTGGCATTAAGGAAAAATGTTACTGTGAATAGTTGGAAGAGAGAAAACACTATCACAGCTATGTGTCCTAGTCACAGACTGGTAACACGGTGAGTGGTGTGTTACATTTATACTCTTTTAATAATACACTGAAATGTGATACGACTCCTCTTTATCTCTCTAGGGCAGGAACAAGCTAAGCTCTTGTCCATCTACAAACATCGACTTTAAATTTAACTTCCACCATGCCCATCCCAAGGGTAAGGATGCTTGGATATGAGTGGGCTACGCCAGGATGGGATGAGAAAATGGGAGGGCCAGGGTGCAGTTCTCATTTCAGAAGACCCCAATAAATCCTTTTTAGTTCATTTCATTGCCTATATTAATTCTACTCAATAGAGTAAAAACACGTAAGTGTATAGTGGGGAGTAAAATAAGCTCAGTAAAATTATCTGAGTCTGTTAAGAAACCATTCCACAGTAATATTTTAATTTGTCTGTTTTCATCATCAAGGTTTCACTTTTTTTAACTTCAGTGTCAGAATGATCAAGAAATATGAGCTCTAGAGCGAAATTACTTTTGTCTGCTCCTCTAGTCAGTATTCTGTTGGACTGTAAAGAGAATTAAATGCATTGATACAAGTAACAAGCTTAGAACAGCTATTGGTACATAGTAAGTATTTAAAATACATAGTTGGGGCCGGCCCGGTGGCGCACTGCTACAGTGCACCGCTTGGGAGCGCAGTGGCACTCCCTCCGAGGGTTCGGATCCCACATACAGACCGGCTGCTCACTGGCTGAGCGAGGTGCGGGTGCAACACCGAGGGTTGCGGTCCCGTTGCCGGTCCCAGTCCGGTACTGGCGTGACACTGAGGGTTGCAATCCGTTGCTGGTCACGAAAAAAGACAAAAAGGAAAAAAGAATAAAATAAAATAAAATACATAGTTGTTTTTAATCTCATTTAATATAATAGAATTGGTTGAAAAACTCTGAGGTAAGAATTTCAGAATATGTGGTAAATATTACACTCAAAGCTTAATTTAAACAATAAGAATAATAAATTTATAATAATATAAATATCTAAAGATTGGAATCAGATCCAAATATGTAAGAAATAGAGCAAAGGGGAATGTCTCATGTATTGTTTGTGCTGTTGTTGGTGTTATTACCAAAGAGTAATTATGATGTGCTATGTTGTATCCTGTAAACTGAATCATCCTAAGGATTTGATCAGTCTGTGGAAAAGAGACTGGTCTTCTTAGTGAAAAGGATTTTAAGTATTGCATAAATTAATACACATTTGTTTTGCAGGTTTGAAATGGTTCTCTCATTCCCACCATGATGCTGTCTGTGTCGCTGGCCAAAAATGCTATTCCCACTGTTTTTTGATATTTCCATCCCCCTTTGCCATTTTGTTACCAACTTCATATCACCCAAATTCAGTTCCTGCCAATAACCCAATGTTCTTATTTCACTTTTGATCAACCTGTTGAAATGTTTATATTATTTCTGATCTTTCCCTTTTCCACGCTCAGTTACTGAACTTGATTTCGTCAATGCCACATGTCCTTTGCACTCTTAGTTTCCTAAAGAAGTAAATGAAGGTACACATGTTAGGAAAAGCACTTTGTTATTGTTGTTATTATAAGTGGTATCTACCAGGTAGTAATCCAAGCATCATTTATGTATCTCATTTAATGCATAAATCATTTATATGAAATAAATATTGTTTTTATTCAAATATTACAATAAAGAGACTAAGCCACAGAAAGATCATGGTATTTGACTAGGGTAATGCATCTATATTATAATTGGTAATAAATTTCAGTGGGTCCATTTATTAAAAAAAAAATGATAGGAAAATGCTTTCTTTTCATGGTAAGTATAAAAGTTCATTCAAAAAATGTTTATTGAGAACTTTGGCTCAATTATTTTTAGTTTTTAAAAATTAAATAATAAGGGCAGGCCCAGTGGTGCACTGCTACAGTGCGCCGCTTGCGAGCGCGGCGGCGCTCCTGCCGAGGGTTCAGATCCCACATACAGACCATCTGCTCACTGGCTGAGCGAGGGGCGGGCACGGCCCCAAGGGTTGTGATCCCGTTGCCGGTCCCGGTCCGGTACGGGCGCAACACTGAGGGTTGCAGTCCATTGCTGGACACGAAAAAAGACAAAAAAGGAAATACATAAATAAATAAATAAATAAATAATAAAATTACACCCCTTATTAAATTGAGACTGCCTGCCGTAAATTAATTTTTAGCATGCTAGCCAAAAATTAACTAGAATAGGGTAATGAGAAATTGTTGAGAACCAAAAAGGAGGAATAGCATGGTTGGATTCAAAGAGAAAGACTTACATGTAATACAAATTGGAATAGGGAAAAAAGGATTTGTGCTGGTTTCTGACACAACAATGCCACAGAGGAGAGAAGGAAAGGAATGCCTATGCCTTGAAATTTTGCCTTTGAGACAGAACCATAGATGAAACCATTCTACAGAATTAAGGTTTTTCCAAAAGTTCCATTCAGCCTTTTAAATGAAGTTAACTTTCAGCCAAAGATAGCAGGTAGAGGAGAAATTAAAATTGAAAAAAGTCTTTATTCCTTGAGTTTTTTTGAGGGCAGGAGATATCTCCAAACTGTAAAGAATTATGAATTGCATACACAAAGATATTGTAGCTAGTAAATTAATTGTGCATAAAACTACAGAAATCGTGCAATGAGAGAGAAGATACATGCTGGGAGCATTAAATCTGCCAGTAATTTGAATAGCTTCTTGGAAAGAATTTAATTATAGTATAATATTGCAGCTAAATTGAAAGCTCTTATGCCAAGAAATATTAATCAGAATAGTGGCAATCTGTCTTCAGAGAGACTTTTTGAATTAACTACAGAAGTAAAAGTGTTTAGGGCCGGCCCGGTGGCGCAATGGATAGTGCGCCGCTTGGGAAGCGCGGCAGCACTCCCG
>NW_007730205.1:179176-190569 GCF_000696425.1 Galeopterus variegatus
AAATATGAAGGTTTCTTTTCTGTGTCTATGTAAAATATGAATGATAGAATGTAAGAGCAAGTTTTTCCTTTTGAATTTGAAGTTATTTGATTCATGATTTCATCACCTGGAAAGCTTATTTAAACAGCATTCTGAAATCCTTTTATATTGATTTCAATTATATTGGAACACTGCTGCTCAGCAATTGGCAAAAAACAAAAACAAATAAATAAACAAAACCCAGTCACTTTAATATCTCTATTCTGGCTGCCAGTTCATCAAAGATTGATTTCACCATGCATCTTACTTCCTGGAGCTCAACAGAGGTGTACTGTAGGTTGCCTGTATTACATCATTTAGCTGTAAGTTATTCTCCATAAGCTGAAGAACTCTTTTTGCAGTTATTGAAACATTTTTTTTGTAGCAGTTTTATAAACTAAAAATATCACAAATAAGTAAAAATATATTTTCAAAACAATCACACAGTATTTGGCTTTTTCAGCATCTAGAAATGTAGAAATCTATTTCTCGGTCACAATCTCTTTTTGCTATTTATACTATATGTAATCATATTTTTGTTACTCTTTTTGTTTTCTTTTTTTTATGTGTTGTTATACTTTACCCAGAAAAATATGCTTATTTAATATGAATGAGGCAATATTATGGGGCATAATTTATTATGACATTGGTTTTCCTGCTACACAGTGATTACTTATCTCCTCCACATGTCCTCCATGGAAAGATATTTCTTTGATTTCAGTGTATTTTAGAAAATAAAGATGAACAAGAGATTTAATAGATGAATAAACAATCTAAATCCTTAAAATTTTGAATGGACAAAGCTCTCTATATTAAGGCAATAATTTAAATTACATGTTTTAATATTTAAACACTTTTGAACACAAAATTTCTTAAATCCCTGTTTGTCATTATTTAACCTGGGTATTCAGACGAAAAAGGTTAAATAGGTGTCAGATTGAATTTGGTCATTTTGTTATAGAACATAATTATCTTCTCTTTGAACAGAGACAGAAAAATCACCCTTTATGTTTATGCCTAAATTTTGGTATGCATTTGTCTAAAATATTTCAGAAATACAAAGGATAATTTTGATTTATTGAGCTTTATTTTGATTTATTCCTTGGTTAAGATAAAGGAATCGATTTAGTATTTATTATTTCAACATTTCTCTTAATCTCAGGAGAAAATTGACCAATTGGGAAAAAGTTCTCCCTTCTGATGCACTGGCATTAAGGAAAAATGTTACTGTGAATAGTTGGAAGAGAGAAAACACTATCACAGCTATGTGTCCTAGTCACAGACTGGTAACACGGTGAGTGGTGTGTTACATTTATACTCTTTTAATAATACACTGAAATGTGATACGACTCCTCTTTATCTCTCTAGGGCAGGAACAAGCTAAGCTCTTGTCCATCTACAAACATCGACTTTAAATTTAACTTCCACCATGCCCATCCCAAGGGTAAGGATGCTTGGATATGAGTGGGCTACGCCAGGATGGGATGAGAAAATGGGAGGGCCAGGGTGCAGTTCTCATTTCAGAAGACCCCAATAAATCCTTTTTAGTTCATTTCATTGCCTATATTAATTCTACTCAATAGAGTAAAAACACGTAAGTGTATAGTGGGGAGTAAAATAAGCTCAGTAAAATTATCTGAGTCTGTTAAGAAACCATTCCACAGTAATATTTTAATTTGTCTGTTTTCATCATCAAGGTTTCACTTTTTTTAACTTCAGTGTCAGAATGATCAAGAAATATGAGCTCTAGAGCGAAATTACTTTTGTCTGCTCCTCTAGTCAGTATTCTGTTGGACTGTAAAGAGAATTAAATGCATTGATACAAGTAACAAGCTTAGAACAGCTATTGGTACATAGTAAGTATTTAAAATACATAGTTGGGGCCGGCCCGGTGGCGCACTGCTACAGTGCACCGCTTGGGAGCGCAGTGGCACTCCCTCCGAGGGTTCGGATCCCACATACAGACCGGCTGCTCACTGGCTGAGCGAGGTGCGGGTGCAACACCGAGGGTTGCGGTCCCGTTGCCGGTCCCGGTCCGGTACTGGCGTGACACTGAGGGTTGCAATCCGTTGCTGGTCACGAAAAAAGACAAAAAGGAAAAAAGAATAAAATAAAATAAAATACATAGTTGTTTTTAATCTCATTTAATATAATAGAATTGGTTGAAAAACTCTGAGGTAAGAATTTCAGAATATGTGGTAAATATTACACTCAAAGCTTAATTTAAACAATAAGAATAATAAATTTATAATAATATAAATATCTAAAGATTGGAATCAGATCCAAATATGTAAGAAATAGAGCAAAGGGGAATGTCTCATGTATTGTTTGTGCTGTTGTTGGTGTTATTACCAAAGAGTAATTATGATGTGCTATGTTGTATCCTGTAAACTGAATCATCCTAAGGATTTGATCAGTCTGTGGAAAAGAGACTGGTCTTCTTAGTGAAAAGGATTTTAAGTATTGCATAAATTAATACACATTTGTTTTGCAGGTTTGAAATGGTTCTCTCATTCCCACCATGATGCTGTCTGTGTCGCTGGCCAAAAATGCTATTCCCACTGTTTTTTGATATTTCCATCCCCCTTTGCCATTTTGTTACCAACTTCATATCACCCAAATTCAGTTCCTGCCAATAACCCAATGTTCTTATTTCACTTTTGATCAACCTGTTGAAATGTTTATATTATTTCTGATCTTTCCCTTTTCCACGCTCAGTTACTGAACTTGATTTCGTCAATGCCACATGTCCTTTGCACTCTTAGTTTCCTAAAGAAGTAAATGAAGGTACACATGTTAGGAAAAGCACTTTGTTATTGTTGTTATTATAAGTGGTATCTACCAGGTAGTAATCCAAGCATCATTTATGTATCTCATTTAATGCATAAATCATTTATATGAAATAAATATTGTTTTTATTCAAATATTACAATAAAGAGACTAAGCCACAGAAAGATCATGGTATTTGACTAGGGTAATGCATCTATATTATAATTGGTAATAAATTTCAGTGGGTCCATTTATTAAAAAAAAAATGATAGGAAAATGCTTTCTTTTCATGGTAAGTATAAAAGTTCATTCAAAAAATGTTTATTGAGAACTTTGGCTCAATTATTTTTAGTTTTTAAAAATTAAATAATAAGGGCAGGCCCAGTGGTGCACTGCTACAGTGCGCCGCTTGCGAGCGCGGCGGCGCTCCTGCCGAGGGTTCAGATCCCACATACAGACCAGCTGCTCACTGGCTGAGCGAGGGGCGGGCACGGCCCCAAGGGTTGTGATCCCGTTGCCGGTCCCGGTCCGGTACGGGCGCAACACTGAGGGTTGCAGTCCATTGCTGGACACGAAAAAAGACAAAAAAGGAAATACATAAATAAATAAATAAATAAATAATAAAATTACACCCCTTATTAAATTGAGACTGCCTGCCGTAAATTAATTTTTAGCATGCTAGCCAAAAATTAACTAGAATAGGGTAATGAGAAATTGTTGAGAACCAAAAAGGAGGAATAGCATGGTTGGATTCAAAGAGAAAGACTTACATGTAATACAAATTGGAATAGGGAAAAAAGGATTTGTGCTGGTTTCTGACACAACAATGCCACAGAGGAGAGAAGGAAAGGAATGCCTATGCCTTGAAATTTTGCCTTTGAGACAGAACCATAGATGAAACCATTCTACAGAATTAAGGTTTTTCCAAAAGTTCCATTCAGCCTTTTAAATGAAGTTAACTTTCAGCCAAAGATAGCAGGTAGAGGAGAAATTAAAATTGAAAAAAGTCTTTATTCCTTGAGTTTTTTTGAGGGCAGGAGATATCTCCAAACTGTAAAGAATTATGAATTGCATACACAAAGATATTGTAGCTAGTAAATTAATTGTGCATAAAACTACAGAAATCGTGCAATGAGAGAGAAGATACATGCTGGGAGCATTAAATCTGCCAGTAATTTGAATAGCTTCTTGGAAAGAATTTAATTATAGTATAATATTGCAGCTAAATTGAAAGCTCTTATGCCAAGAAATATTAATCAGAATAGTGGCAATCTGTCTTCAGAGAGACTTTTTGAATTAACTACAGAAGTAAAAGCGTTTAGGGCCGGCCCGGTGGCGCAATGGATAGTGCGCCGCTTGGGAAGCGCGGCAGCACTCCCGCCCGAGGGTTCGGATCCCACATACAGACCGGTTCCCGCTCGCTGGCTGAGCGAGGCGCGGGGGCAACACCGAGGGTTGCGATCCCGTTGCCGGTCCTGGTCCAGTACGGGGGCGACCCGAGGGGTTGTGATCCGTTGCCGGACACGGAAAAAGACAAAAAAAAAGAAGTAAAAGCGTTTAGGGCCGGCCCGGTGGCGCAATGGATAGTGCGCCGCTTGGGAAGCGCGGCAGCACTCCCGCCCGAGGGTTCGGATCCCACATACAGACCGGTTCCCGCTCGCTGGCTGAGCGAGGCGCGGGGGCAACACCGAGGGTTGCGATCCCGTTGCCGGTCCTGGTCCAGTACGGGGGCGACACTGAGGGTTGTGATCCGTTGCCGGACACGGAAAAAGACAAAAAAAAAAGAAGTAAAAGCGTTTAGAAAATGAAACTAAGTGAAAATATATATGTATAATTTTGAGAATAACTTTTGTGATATAACTAGGAAGGTAATAAATATTAATGAAGTGCTACTGTTTTTGGTTCTGTTTGTGGCAAAAGTGGAGCAGAAATAGAGTTAAGTCAACTAAGATCAGTATGGCATGGTTCTGCTTTAGTACGACAAACCAGTGTAAAGGGTATTGTAGCTGAGATGTCAGATTACAGAGTTCATAAAATCAGTTTTCCTCCTAGCCATGCGGGAAAAGTTAAGATTTGACTAAGCATAAGTTTTTAGTAAGCCCAGAGGTGAGCTTTTACTTCATGGTGAACTCTAGAAAAAGGTTCAAGTGTGTAATTATTAGATGTTTATAATGTTGTCAATAGCTTTGAGGGCCAAATTATGCTGTTTGGTAGTTTCTTATCTCCTGCTAAGTTATCTAAATGTTCTATTTTAGCTCTAAAATATTTTTATTATTTTTACTATTGTGAGGTTTGGGGAAAAGAAAACACAAAAAATCTACCAGCATGTGTGTTCACTCATGTGTTTGTACTGCTGGTTCTGAGTGCATTTTCATAACTCTGACCCTTAGATAGACTTTCATTTACCAAAGATTCATTTGGAATTATCTTGGATGCCAGTAATATGATAAAATGAATCCTTGAGACATAACTGAATGTGCATTTTTCAGACTGCATAGGTTACTGCTCTTTCATTTGGTTCTGAACTAGTCCCAGGGTAAATGCATTTGCATTTTCTCTATACACAGCTGTAAAAGTGAAATGTGTAGAATAAAACACCTGACTCATGTAACCCAATCTTTTGCTTTTCCACAGATGTAGTCTTATACATAGACACAACTTATAGTCAGTATGTACTATAACTTATAGGTTCCCTAAACGTCCCAAATTAAAATATACAGTACTGATCAATGGATTTTCAAGACACCTAAAATTTGTGTGATTATTGTTATTTCCAGATTTGAAGGCATATTAAATATCACTTATATCACGATAATTTCAGCCTTGCCATGCCATAGTGTTTTGAATATCTTAAGTACACAGTATGAATGTGATGAATGAATGAAAAAGTCATATCAGTCTCTAAATCTAGCCCTTTGTGTCTTTATCAAAACTGTATGTTCCCCAATTCCATCTGGGTCATTGAAAACAAGTACAAGCATGAATCACCTACACATTGAAACATATTACTCTGTCGTTATATCTTCTTACTTCCATGAAGTTGTTACAACAAGCAAACGGAAAGGACATCCTTGGGGGGGGAGGGGAGAAATGGTAGATTAAATTTGAAAGATTTGAACAATTATTTTCTAATTTTGGATGGGTGAAGAGAGTAGAAAAGAGCAGAACTTGGGTGTTGTTGGGAGATCTGGACCAAGTACAGGGCCCTAAGAAGTGAAAAGTGGGGAAAACAAGTGGCCCTAAGAACAGATTGTTTTCATTTTTGCTTATTGTCAGTGATATACCTCTATGTCTCATGGAAAATGTGAAAATGCATGACTTAGGAGACACCATTACCCAAATCTGTCCCTGCAACATAGTTAACATTATTATAGACTTGTCAGTATATGAATGAACTCACTTGACAAACAGTTCCAAGTACTACAGATTATCAGTTACTTTTGATGGACAGGTTACTATTTTCCTTAAAAGCTATGACTACATGAGTGGCAATTTTCCCCAAGAAAAAAACCATTTCACAAGAGAGTCATATTTCCATTTATCTCATTGTTTATTTTCTCCTTGAAATACATTACTCTTGATAATATCAATATTGCTATAAACTGACACTTTCATGCAGGCTTTTAAAATGTGCTGAATTTATATCTGTTATTAATGGAATACAATGTGTAATTATCCAACTTCATTCTACAACACATTTCAAAAGCTTTTGGCAAGATTGGAACATCATCAAATTATAGATTACATCAATACAAATCAACTATCTCTGCCTTCTCATTCTAGCTTAAAGCAAGCAAGCAGACCTAGCAATAATCTTCCTCCAAGTCACAATGAGCTTCATTACATATGCTGAAGAAAATCTCTGTAATAGTAGGAGATGCTGCTGTTGCAATGATTCAGCATGGTTGACTAAACTCACAATGGGAAATATATACAAAGCTTTGAAGATTAGATTCAAATAAGATTTTCGTACCAATTGAATTGGATCAACATACTAAAATTGAGACACAATGAAACCAACCAGATGAAACCAACCATATCACAGGTAAAAATAAGGTATCACTTTGTTATCATAGGGCAATATTCCTCCAAATACTAGCTTAGGTTTAATTTCCCATTTTTCCTCAGGGTTATCAATGTTCTGCCTAACATACTGTTCTCTCACCACTAATGATATAATTACTTAGTAAAATATTTGCTAATAGTGATTTAGTTAGTTCTGAATTAAATAGATTAAAATAAAACAAATGCTGTGACATAGAGTCTGATATAACAAATATTTAGAAAAATACAGAAGATGTAGAAATCACTAACAGAATAAAAATAATATGATAGAGTTTGGGCTCTGCCCATGATCAGTTTTATGATATTTGGGAAACTAGAGGTTTCCCTGAGCTTATTTACCTACTTGGAAAATTAGGAGAAATAGACTTGCTAGTCAAAGTATTATTCTTAGACCTTCAATATCATTATTATCTAGGGGTTCGATAGAAAGAAAGTATTGGAGACTGTAGACCTACTAAATCAGATCTATGTTTAAACAAAATCCCCAAGTGAGCCGAACGTCCATAGACATTTGAGAAAACATTGTCCCAGAAGACTTTGATCACTTCTCTATCAATTCTAAATTTTCTCTACTTTTTGCCACAAATCACAGGTCTGATCTGAAGAGCAGAAAGATTATTAGAGCTGGAATAATTTCTAATAAAAACACTGCTAACTATAAGGCCCATTCATTGCATTTTAATAAAATTGTCCCTAGAAAATGGTTAAACAATAACCTGAGAAACAGTGTATTTCTATTATAACATTAAAATGCCTTTAAAATTTGGAAATATGACCAATATGCATAATCAGTTAGTTGTAATCTGATATTCATTATATAAAGGTCTAATAAATCTTTTTTAGGAATACAGTCTTTTTGCTTATATCATCCCAATTTTTGAACATGCACTATGTGGCAAATGTAAGGAGGGATACACTTTATTAATTATTCTGCAATAATTCATCCTGCCCAAAATAACATAAAAAACGCATAACTGTTAATGTTGGTTAAACACAGAAATTTAACTGTTAAAGTAGATTATAATGGTGATATAACTGTAGTGATTCTTGTTTTTCTATGACTACTTGAAGATGAACATGTTCTGACACATGAATTCATGCTTATGAATTCATGCGTTTAAGTGATCATTTAATAATTCTCCTACACATTATATTGAAATTTATTTTTTGTTTCCCAATTTTATATATTTAAATATAATGCAAATAATACAAATTATTAAGTGTATTTTAAAATTTAATATTAATAGCAAGGCTTTGTGTTCAATTTTATATTTGACATATGCTGATAATATTTATTTTGCTCTTTAAATGTATATTCAGATATTAAGAAAAGAAATTCTCCTTACATAACCTTCCAAGTTATTAGGCACTTCTTAAAATAATTATAATAACTGAATATTAAAATAGATTTATATTTAAAGAATATTTATAACATTCTTAATGGGCTCAATGCTGATTTTTGAAAAAAAATTTAAATTTCTTACAAAATGAATAGTTTTACCCAAGTGGAGAATTGCCTAGGAATAAATAACAGATATATATTTAGTTTTAAATCGAAGTTGTTGACACTTGTAACAGAAAATGTCACATTAACTAACTCTATCTTGAATTATTTTGAATTATCAACTATCCATGCCAGCTAGGTAATGGCTTCCTATTAAGCTTAATGAAAATTGAATGTAAATCTCCATGAATAAAATTAAAGCTATAGTGATATCCCAATTACTTAGGGCATAAGATTCTGTTATATTCACCCTTTAAAAAAGTCAAAATTACTTACTAGATGCCTTGGGCTAACGACAAAACAAATTTACAGTAGAGCTTAATGGGTATGGTCAGGAAAAAAAGCCTGAATTCAAAAAAACAATTTACTTATTAGACTTTAAAGCTTCTAGAAGCGATGTTGCCTGCTGTTGTCCCTAAAAGGTTACATTTTAACTGAGTGTGTTATGGTCAAAACAACTGGGAGTTGTTTTAAAATAATGTGTTATAGTCCTCACTTTCAAATAATTTCTGACAACAGGGAGGCATGAATTATGATATCTTCTTCTTCCTTTACCTACTTTTCTATCCTCTTCAAATTTTCACCCCAGCCTCTCAATTTCCTTAAGATTCTCCAGCCTTTGTGCACATACACCCTTCTTCCCCCACACTCTTCATCAATTCTTCCTTCTTCTCTCCTCTCATTGTTTCTAGTATTACATGAAATATCCAACCATTTTATTGTTAAATAAATATTGTTACTGACCTACATCATTTTCAATTATTTCTCATCTGAGCTTGAAGAACTAGTCTTTCTGCCTTAGTTTCTACTTAATCTACACTATGTTCCATAAGCCAATGAGTGTTTTCTTTCCAAAAGTAATATTTGATCATGTTACTCCCCTCACCAAACTTTTAGACCTTTTCTAATTCAAACTTCTCTACATTACTTTCAATACCTTCAACAATCTGGCAGAAAAGTACACTTTCAGACCTCAGGTGCAGTTTTCTTCTTTATGTTCTAATTGCAGCAGAAGCTTACTGTTTTCTTGAGTGGGAAAAGCATTTCTATGTCTTGATTCCTTTCCATGGGTTTCCCCTGGTTATATTGTTACTCACTTTGTTTGAAAGCACTAATTAGTTGTACTTTACTGCAAGTCTTTTACATGTCAATCTCCTCTGGAAGACTGCAAATGAGCTTATTTATTTTTATTTATTTGTTTGTTTATTTACTTAATCCTCAAGCACCTACCACAAAATAGGCACTCAAATTGTGTGTTTTCAGTTAGTGAAGTAATAAAGATTAATTAATTTTTTGTAGCAAATTTTTTAGTCTGATTAGAAGATATAAAACCTGGGTTGAAATGAGAAAGGTAAAGTGGGTGTTTGACTCTATGTAAGGAATTTTTATTTCTTAAATACATTGTTACAGTTTGTTTTTCACATAAAACAAAATCACTACTAACATTATGGATCAGGCATTAAGTAATTAAGATATTTTTGGCTCCAAATATGTAATAGATCACTTATCTGTACTCCTGTAAAACTTAGCCAAGTATATTTATACTCATTCTTTTCTCTGTTATTCAGATAAGAAAATTGAGTACAAGTTATTAGACCCAACGTCTACACCTATCCACTATTAACACCCTCTTGATCTTAACAAAAACAAACGAACAAACAAAAAAAGCAAACAAAGCAATTAATGAAACATAACTTGGGAAGGGAATCCAGGAACAGCTGACCTTGCTCTCCTGCACAGGAGAAGAACAGGAGCACTAGGAAGGCATTGAGTTTTTTCAAGATGCAGGTGGCTGACAGAGGTCACGCCATGCCTTTTCAGATGGTGCTTCCTGAATAAACTAAAAACTTCAGCACTTTTGTTATAACAAAAACCTAGGCAACTGAGACAGTGGTCTTAGTACAACTATATCCTAATTCATACAAGCATATCAGTATTACCATATCTGAATCCATCCATATATCTCTCAAAGAACAATATCCAGAGAGTCCATGAGAATGAGTCAGAAGCAAGAAGTAGAAATAGTCAGATTTGTGCCATTTAACATTTTTTAAATTTTCTTTTTTAGACAACAGGATTTTCTTTTCATTTTTTAAGTGTGTGTTCTCTATAGTGAACAAGAAAGAAAAAAGGAAGAGACAAGTAGAAAGGGAGGAAAGGAGGAAGAAAGGAAAGAGGGAAAGAGGGAAAGAAGAAAGGAAAGGAGAGAGGGAGGGAGAAGTAAGGTTAGCGTCCTGCCCAAAGTCATCTGTAACAATACTTAGTTACTGAATGTACATAAACTTGTAAATTCCTCCTGAAACTATTGTTTAAATTATGAGAACATAAACATTTACATTTACAAAATCGTTTTTGCTATTTATAGAAACTATCCTAAATTAATCATTTGAAATATTGTAATGGTAAACTAAAGATTTTAGAATATACTGAAAGTTAGATTATATTATAAGTCGATCTAAAATAAATTCATACAATGTTATTTCATGTATAGTTAGTGGCAATTCAAAACAATGAAAAAGAAATAAATACTATAGAGTTCTACACAGAAACAAAGAGTAAAATAGTAGTTACTAGACGATGAGAGGATAGAAGAGATGTTGATCAAAGACACAAAACTTTTGTTAGATAGGAGGAAAAAGTGTAAGATGTCTATTGTACATCATGATGACTACAGTTAATAGCAATATATTGTATACTTGATGTCAGGCTACTTGACTCTGCCAGTTGTTGAGCTCTTTTACTTGCCTGTAATCCTGCCAACAGCTCCAATTATAGAGCTACACAACTACACCAGTTGTCGAGCTAGGGCTGGGTCTGGAGGTCACAGACCCCTCAAACCTGTTGTCCAGACTGGGTCACAAACGCTTCACATACCAGGCTGGGTAGCCAGACCCTCACACACCGGGCTGGTCATCAGAACCCTCGCACACCAGGCTGTGTCACCAGACCCCTCACATGCAGGTCTATGAGCTGGGTAACTGGCAAACAGCTCCTTGGAAGCCGTAGGTTGGAAAGCATGGATTCTCGCTGCAGCAGT
>NW_007730205.1:191763-193049 GCF_000696425.1 Galeopterus variegatus
CAAACGGGGCAAACATTAAGCACACTGGGGCACCTGGACCCCTAAAGTGTTGGGCAACCTCACTCTACAGCTCCGCTGAGTGCAGACCATCGAGCTGCCCTGGTGCCTGCAGCAGTAGATTGATTTAACCATTCCATAATGTATACATATGTCAAAACATCATTTTGTATACCATAAATACATATAATTTGTACTTGTCATTTAAAAAATTAAGTGAAAGAAAAAATAGAAAAAGTGATAGAGTTTTACATGTATTTTTTCTGCCAATGTATTTTTAACTTGTATTTGTTTTAGTTGTAATGGAAAAACATTATCGCAAAAAAGTCACAGAAATAATTTTTGGAAGCTGAAAATTAAATTAGTATTTCAACAATATCTTTGCTTTATGTATATGCCTTCTCTGTAATGTTTTGAACTTGAGGATGACAGAGTTTAAATTTCTCTGTCCAAACAGAAACTGATGTTTTACTTTTTCATAAAAAAATTCTTATCTAATTATTATCTTATAAAATACTATTTTTGCATGTTCAGCATGAAAATAGATGTAACTCACCTAACTTCTGTAATTACCCTGTAGTTAAGTGACTTACAATATTAATTTAAATGATATAGCTTTCAAAATATCATGGGGAGAAGAAATGTTCATCTTTGAACGAGTGCCTATATGGGTATCAGAATATTATAAAAAAACTGATAACTATGTTCTTTTTCACTGATCTCAGTCACAAATAGTTCCTGCACAGAAGTTTTTGAGTATGGTGAATTAAATTGCTAATCCTAAAGTGGCTGATTATTATAGGTACTATCAAAGGTAGAAAAATGGGACATCATTCTAATGTTTGAAATTAAGGNTTATTATAGGTACTATCAAAGGTAGAAAAATGGGACATCATTCTAATGTTTGAAATTAAGGGTGCTTTGAAAAAATGTCTGTTATTTATGCCAAGCTAAGCAGAAGAAAAATTAAAGTTGGGACTTTGATATATGACTAGACTTCTTTTATTCAAAATACATTCTATCCTGCACATTAACATTTTCTGATCATTGCAAACCTTTACGATTCTCCTCTGAGTAAAGATAGTGTTTTTTCATGGCAAAAAATCATTTATTATCTTACCTCAGGTTTCAGTAGTATATGAGATGGGTGGACAAATATTTAGGTTGTTTCCATATCTTGGCTGTTGTGAATAATACTGCAATGAACATGGTTTGGATATATACCCAGAAGTATCTTTGCTGGGTATGTCTGTTTAGGTCTTTTGCCCATTTTTTAATACATTTTTTTT
>NW_007730205.1:194164-197567 GCF_000696425.1 Galeopterus variegatus
CTGCCTAATTTGCTATCCAATAAATACTCAATTTCAGTTATTGAATTATTATGTATTAGAATTATTATTAGTTTTATTTGTAGTTTCTATTTCCCTCTTGAAATTTATAACCTTGCATTTTATCATTTTGGATCTATTAAGTTTAAGCTTATATACTGCATCTTTTTTGAGGTCTGTGTGCAAATTGAGAGGGCATTCACCAAAGACAAAAGCCAATTCATGCCCTTCTAGCCCTTAGATGCTGCCAAAGTACTAAGAGATGCACCTCCCAGCTTTACCCTTCAGCAGTAACCAGCTTCCTCAGGGAAATGGAGGTCCCAAATGCTGGATTACTCCCACAGTCTATCTTCTGGTAATTATTTCACAGTCTCCTTAGATCGTTAATGTTCACAAGAAAATTATTTTATATTTTTTACCTGGAGCAGGAAAATTGGTTCAAATTACATAATTTGCATTGATTGAAAGCAGAAGTTTCATTTTGGTCTATATTGCATAAATACATTTTTTTTAATAAAGTGATTTTTTTCCAGCCATCTATATTAGTCTGCTAAGACTGCCATAACAAAAATTCACAGACTGACTGACTTCAACAACGTAAATTTACTTACTCACAGTTTGGAGGCTGTAAGCCCAAGATCAAGGTGTAGCATGTTTGATTTCTTCTGAGGCCTCTCTCCTTGGCTTGTTTACCTTCATGCTGTGTCCTCACATGGCCTTTAATTTGTGAGGGCACGTCATTGGTATCGCTTTCTCTTATTATGATAAAAACAGTCCAAGCGGATTAGGGTCATACCCTTGTGAATTCATATAACTTTAATTACCTCTTTGAAGGCCCCATCTCCAAATACAGTCACATTGTAAGGCTTAAGGGTTAAAGCTTCCACATATGAATTTTGGGGAACAAAATTCAGTCTATAACACTATCTATTGAACAAATTATATATTCCACATTGTTTTGCAGTATAATCTTCATTATTTATAAATTCTTTACGCATTGTAAGCACTTGATTCTGATCTATTAGCAGCAAAGATTTGCCACAAAAAAAGCAATATTTATTTTTTGTTTATATGTAATAGTATCTTACAAGTCTTCTACTTTATTCTCTGAGTTTTCAGACATATAAATTTTATAGCTAATAGGTAATATTAACATACTTTCTCCTTGAATTAATTCTTTTGATAAAATTTAAAAAGTGGGCCAAAAGGTTTTATGTTTATATTTAAAATCTGTGAATATAGGATTGTTTCTGATCATCTTTAGAAAAGAGCAGCTATACTTTATGATCTATACTTGATAGGTATGCCTCTTTTTAAATTACTGCACCACTTTGAATCCCTTTGGCCCCTATGATATCATATTGTACAATTTTGTTTTACTCATAATATTAAGAAAACAACTGTTTGACAAGGTAAAGAAAGAATAAAAAGCAGTATAATATTGTTGAATGATTATCAAGNCCAACCAGTTTCTACCCCTTCTCATCCCTCCCCTTTAAAGCCACCAGTAACCACAATTCTACTCCCTATTTTTATAAGTTCAATGCTTTTGTTTTTGTTTTTTCAGCTTTCACATATAAGTGAGAATATGCGGTATTTATCTTTATGTGCCTGACTTATTTACCTTAATACATTTTCAGACTCATCTATGCTGCCACAAATGATCGAATTTCAGTCTTATTAATGGCTAAGTAGTATTCGTTTGTGTATATATACTACGTTTTTTAAATTGATTCATCTGTTTATGGACACCTAGGTTTATTGCATATATTGGATATTGTGAATAGTGCTGCAATAAACACAGGGGTGCAGATATCCCTTCACTATGCTAATTTTCTTTCCTTTGGATAAATACTTACCAGTGGGATTGCTGGATTGTTGGAAGTTCTGTTTTTAGTTTTCAGGAAGCTCCAGACTGTCTTTCATAATGGCTGTACTTACTAATTACCATCAACAGTGTGTAAGAGTTCCCTTTCTCTGCCTCCTAGGCACCATTTGTTATTTTATGTATTTTTAATAATAGCCATTCTAACTGGGGTGACATAATATCTTATTGCGGTTTTGTTTTGCATTCCCCTGATAATTACTAATGTAGCATTTTTTTTTTATATACCTGTTGGCTGTTTGTATCTTCTTTTGAGAAATGTCTATTCGGGTCATTTGCCCATTTTTAAAATTGAATTATTTGCTCATTTGATGTTGAGTCGTTTAAGTTTTTTGTATATTCTGAATGTTAAGCACTTTTCGGATGAATAGTTTGCAAACAATTTTTCCCATTCTGCTAGTTGCCTCCTCACTTTGCTCATTGTTTCTTTTGCTGTGCAGAAGCTTTTTAGTTTTATGCAGTCTAATATGACTGTTTTTGCTTTTGTTGACTGTGCTTAAAAAGTCTTCTTCATAAAATTTTCCCCAGACTCCAATGTCTTGGAGTGTTCCCCCTATGTTTTCTTCTAGTAGTTTTATTTTTTCAGATCTTGCATTTTAGTCTTTAATGCATTTTTAATTAATTATGGTATATGATGAGAAATCTGGGTCTAATTTCTTTCTTGTGCATATGGGTGTTTATTTTTCCCAGCACCATTTATTGAAGAGGCTTGCTTTCGCCATGTATGTGCTTGTTGTCTTTGTAAAAAAAATCAGTTGACTGTGGATACATACATTTATTTGGATGTTCTTTATTCTGTTCCATTGATCCATGTGTCTGTTTTTGTGCCAGTACCATCCTGTTTTGATTACCGTAGTTTTGTAGTATATTCTGAGGTTTTAAATTTGGAGTTAATGCTGAAATGAGTTAAGACTTTGGGGAATATTGGAATGTAATTTGCACGTGGGAAGGACATGAATATTTTGGGCAAAAGAAAAGACTATACTGGGTTGAATAGTGTCTCCCCAAAATTCATATTCACCCAGAATATGGAAATGTGATTTTATTTGGAAGTATGATCTTTGCAGATATAATCAAGTTAAGATGAGGTCATGCAGGATTATATGGATCCTAAATGCAACATGACCTGTGTCATAGCAATATGTAAGTTGGGACACAAACAGGATTCACAGGGTGAATGCCATTGCTGATAGAGGCAGATATTGGAATGGTGTGCCTTCAAGTTAAGGGGCACCAAGGGTTACCAACAACCACCAGAAACTAGGAAGAGGCAAGGAAGAATTCTTCCTTTGAGCCTTCAAAGTGAACAAAACTCTGCCTCACATCTTGATTTCAGATTTGTACTCACAACCACAAGAGGTTAAATTTCTGGTTTTTTAAGCCAACAAGTTTGTGGTACTTTGTTACAGCAGCCTGGGAAACTAATAAAACCTCTTTTATGGCCTTAAGTTTTTCAAGCGTCCTTATGAACAGCATGTGGTCGGATTTTCCTCATTTCGAGTTTGAAACCTAGGCCTTTTA
>NW_007730205.1:201645-202972 GCF_000696425.1 Galeopterus variegatus
CCAACCAGTTTCTACCCCTTCTCATCCCTCCCCTTTAAAGCCACCAGTAACCACAATTCTATTCCCTATTTTTATAAGTTCAATGCTTTTGTTTTTGTTTTTTCAGCTTTCACATATAAATGAGAATATGCGGTACTTATCTTTATGTGCCTGACTTATTTACCTTAATACATTTTCAGACTCATCTATGCTGCCACAAATGATCGAATTTCAGTCTTATTAATGGCTAAGTAGTATTCGGTTGTGTATATATACTACGTTTTTTATATTGATTCATCTGTTTATGGACACCTAGGTGTATTGCATATATTGGATATTGTGAATAGTGCTGCAATAAACACAGGGGTGCAGATATCCCTTCACTATGCTAATTTTCTTTCCTTTGGATAAATACTTACCAGTGGGATTGCTGGATTGTTGGAAGTTCTGTTTTTAGTTTTCAGGAAGCTCCAGACTGTCTTTCATAATGGCCGTACTTACTAATTACCATCATCAGTGTGTAAGAGTTCCCTTTCTCTGCCTCCTAGGCACCATTTGTTATTTTATGTCTTTTTAATAATAGCCATTCTAACTGGGGTGACATAATATCTTATTGCGGTTTTGTTTTGCATTCCCCTGATAATTACTAATGTAGCATTTTTTTTTTTTTTATATACCTGTTGGCTGTTTGTATCTCCTTTTGAGAAATGTCTATTCAGGTCATTTGCCCATTTTTAAAATTGAATTATTTGCTCATTTGATGTTGAGTCGTTTAAGTTTTCTGTATATTCTGAATGTTAATCACTTTTCAGATGAATAGTTTGCAAACAATTTTTCCCATTCTGCTAGTTGCCTCATCACTTTGCTCATTGTTTCTTTTGCTATGCAGAAGCTTTTTAGTTTTATGCAGTCTAATATGACTATTTTTGCTTTTGTTGACTGTGCTTAAAAAGTCTTCTTCATAAAATTTTCCCCAGACTCCAATGTCTTGGAGTGTTCCCCCTATGTTTTCTTCTAGTAGTTTTATTTTTTCAGATCTTGCATTTTAGTCTTTAATGCATTTTTAATTAATTATGGTATATGATGAGAAATCTGGGTCTAATTTCTTTCTTGTGCATATGGGTGTTTATTTTTCCCAGCACCATTTATTGAAGAGGCTTGCTTTTGCCATGTATGTTCTTGTTGTCTTTGTAAAAAAAATCAGTTGACTGTGGATACATACATTTATTTGGGGGTTCTTTATTCTGTTCCATTGATCCATGTATCTGTTTTTGTGCCAGTACCATGCTGTTTTGATTACCGTAGTTTTGTAGTATATTCTGAGGTTTTAAATTTGGAGTTAATGCTG
>NW_007730206.1:0-23844 GCF_000696425.1 Galeopterus variegatus
ATACAATCATTATTTGTCAATTAAAAATAAAATTTTTAAAAGGTAAGGTGTTCTCCTGGAGCAAAGCCGATGAAGACAAGGCCAGAGGTTCCATGAGGTGATGATCTGAAGATCCTCTGAGGTTCCCTGAGTAAGCGAAATATTCATTCTTTCATTTAGTGAATATTTATTGGGCACTTATTAGATGCTGTGTGTCATAGTGGTGATCAAGTTCTCAGGAAGATTATGGCCTTGGAAGACATTCCACAAAAAACTTTAAACAGCAATTGTAGTAAGTACCATTATGGGAAATGAAGGGTGCTAGAAAAGAGTTTAACTGAGGGCATTTTGGATTGGAATGGGATGGTATTTGGTGGAGGGGGAACAGAGGGTGATGAGGGGGTGTTCAGGAAAGAAATAACATTTAGGCCGAGACCTAAAGCATCACGGAGGCAGAGGGAAAAGTATATGTGAAAATTTCCCATGGGGAAAAAATCTGGAAGGATAGAAAAGTCAGATCCCCACACCCAGGGAAGAGAGTAGGTTGTTGGGGGGACCAGAGAAGTAGACAGATCCTTCAGGGCTTGTAGGAACTGTCACAGATTAGGGACTTTGTAGACAATGGGAAGCCACTGAGTGGTTTAAACAAAAGAATTAACATGATGAGATCTGTATTAAAAAATCACGCTGCCTGTTGTATAGAGTAATGGCCACCAAACTTTTAAAATCATGTACCTTTATCAAGAAAATATTTTAAACCTGTAAGCCAATATAGTTATGTAATTACTGTTACATAATATATATATATATATATATATATAAAATAAAATACAGAAAAATAGGCATTTTAAAGGATGAGGTAAATAGAAGTCCTAAGATTTTCTGCCACATCCCATCAGCCCATCTTGTAAACTCTGTAGGTGCGGGTCACACTTGGGATGCTACTGGTGAGGAGTGTGGAGGGAGAGCAACACTGGAAGTGGGGAGACTGGTTACGTGTATTGTAATAATCCAGGTAATAAGTGGTAGGGAGCTTGGATTACAGCAAGGAAGGAGAGAAGTAGACAGATTTTAAATGAATTTTACAAGTTGAATGGCAAAGACTTGATTGGTTGGATGGCATGGGGGTGAGTCAGAAGGCAGTGTTTAAGGTGACTCCGTTTCTGGCTTGAGTAACTTCTAAGCTGATGGTGTCAACTTACTGTTTTAATGCAGTTGAAAAAAAAGATAATGAATATAAAGCATTCTTTGAACTGTAAACTTACATATGAATGTACATTAATATCTTTAAAACAAATTTATTTTTAAGTGCTCCTGGGGTAGCAACTTACATAGAGACTGAATAAGCTGATAAATGACATGCAAGAAGCTGTCACAGCCACAGTCCTGTGCCATAATTAATAGTCTCCTAGAATGATTTTGAGTTTGGAATAATTTTCTGGATGGAAGCAGGATGATTCTCCTAGACACATACTGAGTAAAAGTAAGTTTTCTATACTCTGACGTTCATAATTACTTTTGCTTCACTTTCTTGATTATAAAAATAAGTCAGCAAGCCCCAGATTTGGGCCTGTTCAGTGGTCCTAAAATATAGGGGGAATAATATCTACAAACTTAGGAATGCCTTGCCAATTTTCTCCAGAAAAGAAAGTCTGAATAAACTGAACTAATTTAGAGAAATGCAACTTGTTTACACATACAGGTTAATACAGAGACTTGACAATTACTTTCGTCAGAGAAGGGCTATCTTTAATCAATTTAATATCTAAAAATCATTTGTAGCTATCAAATTCATTGTTTGTGTTCAAAAACTTCTGAAAATGTGATCTAAAGTTATAGTTGAGGTCCCTTTTATCTTTTCAGATGTGGCCTTGTACTTGTTTTAGTGGTGTCCCTGGAAAGCAGAAGTCTCAGCTTTTGTTTTTAAAGGCCTGAGTTCTAGACAGGGTAGTGAATTCTTAGTTGTAAGTAAACTGTTGGTTTAAAGACAAGGGGAAGAGGATTAATGGGCATAGTCAAAATATCTTGTCCAGAAACATGAAGGGAAGATTTCCCTGCTATTAGAAAGAAATTCCTCCAGGCTGGAAGAGAAAAGAAAGCGATATGGGGGGTAGAGGAGGGAGAGGTAGAAGGAAGGGATGAATCCTAAGAGTTGAGTGGACCTGTGCACTGCCTCTTAACCGCACTGCTAAGGAAAAGGCAAGACCGCAGAGAGAAATGGCTACGAGGTTTGTAGATGGGCAAGGATTCCCAGGTCCCAAACATGGCACTGAAGCAGCCAACAGCTGATGGACCTGAGTGGACATCTTTACAAGAGGAGGGAGAGGTAGAAGGAAGGGATGAATCCTAAGAGTTGAGTGGACCTGTGCACTGCCTCTTAACCGCACTGCTAAGGAAAAGGCAAGACCCCAGAGAGAAATGGCTACGAGGTGTGTAGATGGGCAAGGATTCCCAGGTCCCAAACATGGCACTGAAGCAGCCAACAGCTGATGGACCTGAGTGGACATCTTTACAGCAGGTGACTTCCATGAACAGAGGACCAGATACACCCATCCTTGAAACTATGTTAAGATCCCAGAGCTGTAGCACAATCTTGGGAAATGGGGAGGAAAGACCCTCAAAAAGGGCTGAGGTTGTCTCCCATCCTATTGGATGGAGGCTTGAAAATAAAGTTGTATTTCTTGCAAAAATGAGTTTGTGGACAGATTTATAACCACTACATAGGACAAATTTTTTTTTTTTTTTTTTTTTTTCATATAAAGTGCAAAAATAAACTTCAGTTTAGCATGTCCAGGCAATTCTACACATTTTGGAATAGTGGGGTATGAATGAATGAGGGTTAACCATGCCAGCACTCTAAAAGATGCAGAAAGGGTTCTCAGTGCCAAGTCAGAGTCATTTACACAGAGTCAACTGAGATGGGATTTAGAAGCTTGTACAGGATTGGAGTTTTTAACAGTGGTGAAGTGGGGACTGTGGCTCCAGAGAAACAGTGGGAGATAAAGCCTTTCCTATGAAATCCCTCTTTGACAAGCCAGCGAGTGCCTGATAGTTCTGTGGTAGTGAGCAAACCAAAGCAGCCAGAAGGCAGACCTGACTCCCTTGCCCAAGGTCTGTGGTGTGAAAAAGTGCCAGGAATAGACAATTGCGACTGCAAATATGAAGGGTAACATTGAAAGTAGAGAGCTGTGTTCGTATAGAAACAGCCTGCCAAAACCTCTGGGGAAACAGAACTCAAGATGTGAAGACGGAGAAAGTAGCAGTAGTAGGGAGATAGAGACAAGCCCAGGAGAGGTGTCAGGGGAATGACATGGAAGGAAGGGGAGAAAGCATTACCACCACGTGGGGATTTCTGATGGGAGCGGAAGTGAAAACCCCAGAAATAGAAAGAGGAACTTGAGGACTTGAGAACTTGAGAAGGCTTTATGTCCAGTGTGTTCTCCAACTCCCCGCCCCCAAGAGAAGCAACCGTATTAGGGGAAAGATACAAAGGGAACGTCCTATTTGTGCGCCTTGGACCCAGATTTTGTGACTGGATAAAATGCCATTTTTTAAATAGGATATTGCCTAGTCTATTAGTCCGTTCCTGTTGCTCGTAACAAAATACTTGAAACTGGGTGATATATAAAGAAAATAAAATTTATTGCTTACAGTTTCTGAGGCTGGGAAGTCCAAAGTCCATCTGGTGGTGGTGGCAGTGACCCCGGGGTCTCACATTGCAAGACAGTAGAAGCAGAGAGCTGGGATACTCTCCTCTTCTGTTAAAGCCCCCAGAACCACGCCCCTGACCACCATTTTTAATCCATTCACTACTGTATGGTGCTACAATCCAATCACCTCTTTAAGGCTCCACCTTTCAATTACTATAATAGGATTTCCCACCCTCTTAACAGTCACAGTGGGGGCTAAGTTTCTAATATGTAAAACTTGGGAACACAATTCAAGCTCCAGGGAGTTTGGGGGAACATAACAGATTGGAATGATATGAGGGATGTTGCCAGAGTGGAAAGCGACCCCTTTTCATTCAGAAGAGCCATGAAGTTCCTATCCAACTTTGATGCTAATACTTGAAAAAGGAAAAAAATTACGAACTGTCACCTTTCGTGTGGTGTTCATGAGGGAGGGAAAGAGGATGGGAAAGTAGGACGAAAGCAACTTCTAAATCAAGTCTTCCAAGAAGCTGTTTTATCAAGTGTTTAATCAACTCTTGCTCAGAGCTAGTCATAAAAATAAACTGTGCATCTCTACCTGCAGCAGGCAGCTTGCATACTGCAGGTGCAGTTTGAGAAAGTCACCATCAAGTTCTCAGTTGTGATTCAAAAGATGTTACCAAGAACTAAAACAACTTTATGGGTCTTGCACTATGTTTTGAGAACCAGACATAGATCACCACTACGTTAAAATGTTTAGAAATGAGCCAGCATGGGAATTGTCACCAGATGAGGGTCTACACTCTTTTAAAAAGAAGTTTTAAATTGTAAAATATACGTAACAAAACTTATCATTTTAACCATTTTAAAGTATACAATTCAGTGGCATCATGTTGTGCAACCATCACCACCTTCCAATCTCCAGAACTTTTTTCACCTTCCCAAACCAAAACTCTGTACCCATTAACAATAACTCTCCATCTCCCATTAGCTCCTGCCAACCACACTTCTACTTTCTGTCTCTATGAATTGACTACTCTAGGTACCTCATTTAAGTGGGATCATACACTATTTGTCCTTTTGTGACTGGTTTATTTCATTTAACATAATGTTCATCCATGTTGTAGCATGTGTCAGAACTACCTTTTAAGGCTGAATGGGACTATACTTTTTAAGGGAGAGGCATGATATAAAGATTCTTCTTTAAAAAAAAAATTACATATTCTTATCACTTTTTAAAAGCCACTACAGCAGTAAATAGGTTTTTTTAGCATTCATTATGCTGCAAAAGGAGACTGGGGCTGTACTTCAAGGGAGCATTGTTCATTACATATTCTTATCACTTTTTAAAAGCCACTACAGCAGTAAATAGGTTTTTTAGCATTCATTATGCTGCAAAAGGAGACTGGGGCTGTACTTCAAGGGAGCATTGTTCAAAGTACTCTTACGGTCTGGGATGGGTTCTTTTTAATCTCATAGACGAGAGACCAAATCCAGACATTTTTCTCTGTTAGTGGTTGAGACTGAGCACAAAGCTAAATTCTCAATCCTTTTGATCCCTGTTTCCCTCTCCCTCTCACTGACCCTCTGTCCTGTTAATGGTTTTCTGGGTAGAATATATGGCAGCAAAACTAGGAGAAGGCCTGCCTCTGCTCTCTCAAGTAGAATTCTTTATACAGGAATTCCTTTCCTGGGACCAAATTTTGAACACTTTTATTCTGAGTGATGAATTAGGTTCTGGTCTTTAGATATAGAGAAACAAATTAATAATTTTTTTCCTCTCAGCCTTAATCTCAAAAGTCTATGCCTTTTACTAAAATAAAATTCTCCTTTACCAGCTCTAAAATTCCATAATGGTGTTTTGACCTTATTCCTCCCAAAACAAAAAGTCCTTTTTCCTTGCTTTGCTGCAGAGCGTCTGCCCTAATGCAGATGGGAAGGCATCATCAGTCTCGCCTTGCACTTTGAACTGATCAACTGGCCCTGCAAATAGTCTCCAAAACTCATTAGGCTCTGAAAGTTTTGTTGTTAAACACAGCACCAGGCATCACCAGGATTTATCAATACCCATTGGCCCAATTAGTCATACCCAGAGCAGGAGCCTAAGAAAATATGAGCATTTACTTACAGTCAATACACAGATATGATTTCTATGGAAATAAAAGAACTGCAAAAGGGAAATGGTAGGCACTACAGTTCTTTAGGCCTTTTTCATTTTAAAAACATTTTAAGTGTATTTTCTTTTGAGGGAAGCCTTTCACATTTCTTACATGTCATCATGAGTTGTCTTAATGTAAAATTATTTTCCTGAAGATGGAACTAGACTTCTATTTTCAAAGAGGGCAAGAAAATCAGTGTTTCTTTTTCTTCTTCAAAATAGGTGAAAGAAAGTAAATTGTATACCTCCCTACAGTTTTAGTCTACAAGTTAGTTGCATGCTGATTCCTCCATGAATAAAGCTGGAAGATCTAAGTTTGGGAATGGAAGAAAAAGGATCCAGAAGAGGAAAATTGGAGAATGAAGAAGTTCCAGTAATTCATATTTCTAGACTCAGTTCTCATGGGCATTTTTGCCTGACATAAAAAACATTGTCCTGCCCAATCAACCTTAGTAGTATACTATTCCCCAGCCTTAAATAAAATTCTACATAGAGGCAGTCAAGAAGATAATGTATTGATCATCCATTATATGCCTGTCACTCTGCATCTGACTTCAAGTCAGAAAGTTTATCTTCTAATAGTTTCCATGTCTCCTTTTAAGAGCCCTTTGTTTTTTCAGGAAAACTAAGGATATTACCAGAGTCTTAGAAAAACAGGTGTGTTAGTATATTATGGGTACTGTGAAATACAAATTTTCTTAAAAGTGACTTCATTTAGCAATTAGAAATGTGTTAGCTCTAGCTTTCTTTTATGGGTAATTTCTTTTGGTTAAAATATATATAACATAAAATTTATCATTTTGACCATTTTTAGGTTTACAGCTGGGTAGCAGTAAGTACATTTTATGGGTATTTTAAAAATCCTTTACTGCTTGCAGTGCAGAGGTTTCTACTTACTTTTTTATATAAGCTGTATTCAGAAGATAGTATTTAGGAGTCCTTCACTTCTCAACTTTGCTTTAACAAAATTATGAGTAATTCTATCTCCTCTTTTTAAAAATAGAGATTCTAAAATAGAGTGGATCAAGGACTATGTCTTTTTTTACTACTTCATTGCTCTTCTGTGACCTTTTATTCATTGAATTTCGCTACTAGGTTGATACTAAACTTTCTCTCTCTCACGCTAAGTGATTTGAATTTCATTGTCTATTAATAGATACCTTTGCCCACACTTTAGTCATGATGGTTCTCACAGTGGTTCTTCTCTGAACCTCGCCAAGTTATTTTTATCACTTTAGTTTTGCAATCTAGTAGTAGTGTCTGTAAACGCCACTTAAAACAAAACTCACCAAGGGTTTACAAGAATAGGTTTCTAGATTAGAATCACTAGTGAGAGAAGGAATTCTGTGCCAGTGGGGCTGCTGAGCTTTGCCGCAGCCCCCCACCAACCCATGATTTTTCTCACTCTCAGCCCCACTGGCCCTTCCTTCTGCCACCCCTCCTTCCTGCATTTCTACATGCCTGTTACCCCTCATGAAGGCCGTCCTAATTGTTCAGAGTCCTCCGAATGCCCCTGGCTCTAAACACTGACACACAGCCGCACCTGAACCAAGTCTGTCTTCCACCAAACTACACTTGTCCTAAAACTATCCCTTTTAAAAACACACTTCAAGTAAAGTTTCCAATTCCTCAGAGTTAGAAAACCATTCCCAATTACCTTGTCATGTGCGCATTTCAGCCATAGTCACCAAGTACTTAGTAGTCAATACATGTTTCAAATTACTTGATTAAAATACTATATACTCTTAAGTCTGAACGATTGATAGGCTTCCTTCTCCCAGGGAACATTTGTGTTCCCAAAAGTCTCATTAACCCAAATGGATCTAATTGATGGAATGAGTTGGAACACTTCTGTGTCAATTCTGGTCACATTCCTCTCTCTCTACCATCAGGCTCGAAACAGAGGTGTCAGTGACTTGGTATCCTGGTTCCATTCCTGTTATCCATGGGAAGCCATTGCAGATTCAGTAGGGGGGGAAGGCACAATATAAATGTTTTAGAAAGTTACCTAGAGAAGGAATGTTTATTCTAGATTTACACGGTGTCAGTGACTTGGTATCCTGGTTCCATTCCTGTTATCCATGGGAAGCCATTGCAGATTCAGTAGGGGGGAAAGGCACAATATAAATGTTTTAGAAAGTTACCTAGAGAAGGAATGTTTATTCTAGATTTACACGAGGACTCTAGGAGGTAACTTTAATACGAGGACTGTAGGAAGTAACTTTAATGCTGCTTGTCCTGGCGCTCACTGCCATTTAGATTGAAACCAATGGAGGAACACAGGTAGGCTCTGAGCTCAGTATTCCTGAGTAGCACCAGCTGGCTCTGAAACATGTATCAAGTACTTAAGATCTACCAGGTGCTAGGGGTAAAAAGATGAGTAACATCAAAAAAGGATGATCAAGTCTACTTGAGGGAAACACAAAAGAAGGGGTGACCAGCTCTGCCTGGGAGAATATACACAAGTGAGTAACCCAGACTACCTTGGGGGAACATAGACAAGAAGGTTATCTACTCTATGGGAGAGAGTTGTGGAAGCCTTCACCAAGTGAGAAGGACTGAGCCTCATAGCACTTACACCTTTTATAATTATAAAATGTATTTATAAATCTGGCTTTACCACTCTGCTGCTCTTTGAGGGTAGGGATTGCCTGTTACATAGTTTAGGGTAGCTTAATGTACTACTTGGCATAGAGTAATTATTGCTATAATTATTTTTGAAAGAATAAGCTGACATCTTTTGTCTTGAAAGATGAGTAGAAATGCATAGGAAAGAAATAAATAAGGTACTACGTATGGAGAGAGGACAGTATAGCAAAACCCTGGAGTTGGGAAATTCAGTGGGGTTTGCAGGGAATACCATTCATTCTTGGAGTTTGGGGTGACTGGGGAAGAGGGATTGAAATAAAGGAATGCTAGAGTATTGCTGAGAATCAGTGTGGACGTGAAGGCTCTGCTAAGAATTTGAATTTCATTCTGTAGGCAACAGGAACCTATTCAAAGTTTTAAGGGAGGGAAGTAATGAGAACAAATGTGTGTTTTAGAGGGATCCCTGGCAGCAGCATTGGGACAGACCAGAGTTAGGGGCAACAATCATCAGTCCTTTCATGAGTAGGGAGTAGAGGTATAGATATTTAAGAGAAAATTCAGAGTAGCACTGCTAGGGTTAAGAGAATGGAAGGAGTTGAAGATGACATCAAGTTTCTAGTTTGGACTTGAGGGTTGTGCAAGAAACCAAGTTAGGAAATACAAGAAGAGAAGCAGGTAGGGGGAAGGAGAGATTATTAATTCAATGTTGAATATTTTGACTTTGAGGAGCCTACACATTTCCAGGGGAGCCATTATGTACACAATGGGTAATATGAAACCCGGAAGGGAAGTCCAGACCAGAGAGAGAGCTTGAGGTGTAGTAGTTGGAGCCATTTGATTCTCCAAGAAACCTAGAGAGATCGCATGGAGAAAGAAGAAAAACCCTTGAGGCCCAGCGGAAATTGAGATTCCCTCCCATCTTTTTAAAAGTTCAATGTGTTTCTCTCTTTTATAAAAATTACCTTAAAACCAACAACCGGCCCTGGTAAGTAGAAATGACACACTGGAGGAGGTGAGCTAGCGCTTTCAGATTTGGGAGTGCTTCTCTGGGAGTTGACAGCTGTGTCGTTTCAGGTAATGCAAGCACTTTCGTGGAGTCAGCTCTTCCAGGAGTTTATCAACAGCTCTTGAAATATCTGCACACGAATCACCAGGTGCAGGAGCCAGCCCAACACAGAGGGAAAAGCTTGAGTCAGAGCATCAAAGCAATGAGCTTCAAAATTTCTTTCCTTGTTACCTGTCTTGAAATGTCTGAAGATTTTGTGATGGCGAGCAGTCTAAGCAGTTTCTGACCAAAGGCTGGGAACCCTGGGCACAGTGATAGAGGTAGGGCTTGAAGGCACAGCACAGCCTGGAACGTGACAGAGGTAAAGTCTGTGGTAATTCAGGTAGGGATAACTATTTTTGAATGAATTCTTGGTGAAGAAAATGAGTAAAAGAATTAGAAGTTAAAGAATGTAAGAACTTATGGAGAAATAGTATTTGAAGGATCAAACTCAACAGTGTTCCCATGAATAATATAATTTAATTAAAATAAATCATTATAGAAAGTACATTAAAGTGCAGGTGTTTTGCTGGGGATGAGGTTAGGGTAGGCTTCCAGGGGCATGTGGAATTTGAACTAATCCTTTAGGGATGGGCAAGATTCAAATGGGCAGGGAGAGAAGGGGAGGTGGATTACTACAGCAGGGAGAATGGGGTGAGCACAGAAGGACAAGCTTGTATACAGGTCGGAATGACAATTGGAATGACACAGTGGACATTTTAGCAAATGTATCATTTTCTAAAACAAGGAAAAGTACAGATTTGTGGGTGAGTTGGATATTTCATTTTATTACCATCTCAGTTGATGGCAACTCCACTCTTCTAGTTGCTCAGGCCAAAAACCTCGGGGTCATTCTTGGCTCCTTTTTTCCCCTCTTCACACCCCACATCTAATCTCTGTTGGGAAATCTTTTTTTTTTTTCCTTTTTGTCTTTTTTCGTGACCGGTAACGGGATCTCAACCCTCGGTGTCACGCCCGTACCGCGACCGGCAACGGGATCACAACCCTCAGTGTGGCGCCCGCACTGTGCTCAACCAGTGAGCTGACCGGTCTCTATATGGGATCTGAACCCTCGGCGGGATCGTCCCCGCACTCCCAAGCGCCGCACTCTACCGAGTGCGCCACCCGGCCGGCCCGTCTGTTGGGAAATCTTGTTGACTACTTTTAAAACATATCTAGGATCTGACTACCTCTCAGCCCCTACACTGCTGACTACTGGTCCAAGTCGCTATAATTTCCACCCTACATTAGTCTCCAAACTGGTCTCCCTGTTTCATCCTCGCCCTTATACGTCTACTTTCAACACTTAAGCCAATGGGATCCTGGTGAAATGTATGTCAGATCACATCACTGCTTAAAACCTTTCTGTGACTCCCCATCTTATTGCAGAGTAAAAGTCAAAGTAGCCACAATGGCCTCCGAGGTGCTGAGCCCCACTCCATCCACCCTCTCTGATCTCATCTCCTGTACTCTCCCCTCACACTACTGCAGCCACACTGGACCCTCACAGGCACACTCCTGCCACACAACCTTGGCTGGGCTCCACCTGGAATATTCTTCCCCCAGATAGCTATATGGTTAACTCCTGCTCAAATGTCATCTCTTTAATGACATCTACTTTGGCCTCTTTATTTAAAATTGTGTCTGTTCCCATATGCCACTTACACTACCACCAACCACCACCACCCATCAAAGTTACATAGGAGAAATTTCTCCAGCTCTCCTACAAATGGTTGCTTAAATACTCTCACCTCATATCCAACTAGAGCAGACCTCCTTCCTTCCAGAGAGTTCCAGTGTTCTGGCTTGGGACTCAGTCCTGAGTCCAGTTGCTTATAGTTAGTGACTTTAACAGCAAAATGCTGACCACAATATCTGCTGCAATAGAATAAATAGAAATAGAGAACATTTCTCAGGAGGGACTTTTAATATAAACACTTATGTCTTGATACTTAAGAAGAATCCACTTTTACTCTTATGCAGTTTTAAAACCATTGTTCATAATGTGACTTTTCAGGAAATGAAAACACCTATATATTTATATAGACTTGAATTACTTTTTCGTATTATAATCTTATGTGTTGCCTCTTCCTAATAGACATAATTAACACCTTTTAAAAATTATATAAGGATAGAGTTCTTTTACTTTGATAATATACACTCCCACTTCAAACATTATCATTTTCATTTTAAATTAGCAAGATGAAAGAAAATTAACCTAGAAACGTGCATTAAAGTCTTTCAACTTCTCCATTTTGCTATTAAAGACCTAGAGACCTGGAGAGCTTCAGTGGCTTGCTGAAGTCACGCAGCTGGTTGACATGAGCTGATCCTGGAAGCCAGGCCTCGTGGAGACTGGTGGAGTAAGGTCTCTATTATCCCTGACCACCTTCAAAATAGTTTGGGGTAATTGCGCACATAGCCACACTATTTATTTATTACCTAATACTAGCTAATAAATTTGGAGGAAACCAAGCCAAGCCATCTTTATACTAGCACTGTGCCGTATGTAGTGAGATTGAATTTGAAAATACACAGAACCCTTTCTATAAAGTTTGAGTACTTGTTCTGGCAATTCACCCTCTGGTATTAGCCAATTTATCACAAAGTATTAAATTCCTCCCTGTTCCTGTGTTTGCATATGTGGCTATTTCTTAGGATCTAATGAGGAAGAATTGGATGAAAAGGAATGGACTTTGTATTCAGGAAAATGGCTAAGAGTAGATTTTGTGTTCTCACTGCAAAAAATAAGTATGTGAGGTCACGCATATGTTAATTAGCTCAATTTAGCCATTCCACAATGTATACATGTTTCAAAACATGTTCTACACAATAAATATAAATATAATTTTTATTTGTCAATTAAAAAAATTTTTTTAAAGGAATGGCTAAATATTCACCACATGAAGAAACAATGGAGACCTTGTCTGGTGAAATTATTGGTATGGAATAATGTCACTGTGGTCACCAAGTTAGGGTTCCTCAGACACTGTGGGGCTGAGGACTTCTGAGGAGATTCAATAACCTCCTGCTTATCTACACGATGTTCCCATTGCCAGGTTGCTACTTAGTCTCTCTTCTCTCCTCTTTCATTTCCAGTCCTCAATAATCACAAAAACGAAGACAAGTTTTATCTGTGTTTGTTTGCTAATCTATACACTTTTTTCAGATAAGAAACACATTGGCTGTAAACTCAGGTCATCAATATGGGTTAGCACAGAACTGAAAATACATGATTATTCCTTATCTGTCATCTATGCTAGAGGTTCATTTTTAGAGTAATTGCAGAGATTTGCAACTGTTTATATAGCATTTGAAATCCTAGACTTCTACTCCCATGAGACTTCCACAGTCAGACTGTTTATGTCTCTATCAGTTGAATGAGTCACTTTATTATCTTAAATGTGAGCTCCCCTCCATCTTGCCCTGTTTCCTGATAACCAGCTTTCACCAAGAGATTGGAAGAGACATTAACAATTGAGGAGACTGGAGATCTTCAACATAGTCTATTGTCTCAAAGGTACAGATATTTTGTAGGCCATTGTATGTTTGCAGAAAAAAACATATTCTAAGAATCAAAAATGTTAGCAAACTTATTCATACTTCCACCAAATTAAAGGGGGGAGCATGGCATAATTTTATTTTACAATTCACCGTCCCAGAGCCTTGGGTATTTGGAATGCAGACTGTGCCCTGTTGGCAGGGATTTGGAATCAATTTACAGTGTGTGATATGATAACACATGTTCTGGATCAGTGGCAGGGGAATGTTTGGAGCTGTAATTCTGTCTCCCCATTAGCAGGAAGCCTTGCTAAACTCACAGCTGGAGATGTGCCTAAAAAGAACTAGGCTCTTTGTGTGTGTGTGTGTGTGAGTGTGTTTATAAAGGCAACACAAAACCCAGCCTTAGGGATAAATACTAAATTAGGGCCATCAAAATGAAATGGTACTTTCATCACATGGATAAACTGGTACCTAGCTGAGAGCACTACTTTTCTCAGCTAGAAGTGTTGCTATATACCTTTATACATCTGTGCTTAATGTTACAGATGATGTTTAACAATATTTGAGAAAGAAAACAACCTCAGACCCAGCAGTGGCAGGAAGAAATCAAATAGAAAGTGTTCGTTTTAATAAGGCATGAAGGGATATATACAAGTTTCAAACAACATGAGTTGAAACCTGATCTCCCTGAGGCATGAGGTAAAAGCTGACTCTTGGCTCTGGTGAGCCAAACATTAAGGAAACATGTAAGTGCATGTAAGTGCAAGCATGAAGCTAGCATAATTCAGCAGGCATCCCAAAGTCAGTTGCTAAGCTTAGGCAAGAAAGGTCGAATGTTATTTTGAAGAGATGTAAGATATTTGCACACTGAAATCAGCATCAGAATGATTTATATGATACAGTCCTACTTTCATATTTCTCTCTCTCTCTTTTTTTTTTTTTTTTTTTGAGGCTGTCTGGTATGGGAATCTCAATCCTTGGCCTTGGCCTTGGTGTTGTAAAACTGTGCTCTAACCAACTGAGTAACCTGCTAGCCCCCAGATTTCTTAAAGTCTATAGTGTTCTGTGCCTTTCTAATGGCTTACCACATTTACCTTACTTATATATGGACACGACGCTTGTGATTATCCTAAATGAAGAATTAATGAATGAGTGTTCATGTGATTTAAAATATTCAGACTATAAAAGTTATTGAATCAGTCACGGTTAATTTGGTGTTTTTAGGCTACTTCACTAATTCACAACACGATGGATTTAATTATGGCTGGCTTATAGATCAGCAAAAATTCACTCAAAAGGGTCAAACTGGTTAACATGTGATTTAAAATATTCAGACTATAAAAGTTATTGAATCAGTCACGGTTAATTTGGTGTTTTTAGGCTACTTCACTAATTCACAACACGATAGATTTAATTATGGCTGGCTTATAGATCAGCAAAAATTCACTCAAAAGGGTCAAACTGGTTAAATAATCAAGATAAAATCATAGCTTCCTATAGAAAAAAAGATTATGATTTCACCATCACTTGTTCAAAATTAGAACTATAAGAATTTGTAAAATCATCTATTGATTTAGTATTATAGCTAAAGAACACCTTGGCTAACTTTGCAGTCTTTATGTAGAGTGAAGCCCCAGTCTTTAGGGCAAGCATTTATAAGGCACTTCTCAGTTGGCAAAGTGCTTCTACACATATTATTTCATCTAATCCTCTGGACCTCTTACTTTTTTTTTCTAAGATACAATCTGTGCTTCTTTTTCAAAGTGGTCAGAAGTATTTGGTCTTAAAACTTGAGCCACATTTTTCCAGAGCCCTGTCCTCATTACATAAACTTCCTCTGACAACTAGGAAGACGTTCTTGGCCATTTCCTGTTCAGAGCCCCGCTCCTTTCCAGGCGGTGACTTGTGTTCCAGTGTCCTGCTTCACAGATGATTTTGGTGATCTGCTCATTGGGAAAGCAGAGAACACTCCAGTCATTGATCTCTCTTCCCATTCATGTCACCAATGCCAACCCCTCACCCACCTTCTCTTCAATAACCCAATCTAGTCTTCCAGTTTGTATCCTACTAGACACACACGTTTTTCTCTCTTTCAATATAAAATTTAAGATTGTTTGATAGAAAAATGCTTAAAGTAATTAATTGCTTATGACAATGACCTCCCAAGTTTTTTTTTGGCTTTTGGCTTATGTTTCTATCAACGCACCTTGTCCGTGTTGACCCTGGCACTCACAGCCCTTCCAAGTGGAGCTATGTCTACCTTCCTCCTTCCTGAATGCCACATTCTGCCCAAATGGAAACACTCTCCTCCACTCTTTCCCAAGTTTATTGCCTAGAAGTCCCTTCTGCTCCAACCTCATGTGTGCATATAACATTCCCTTCTACGTTTTCCTCCTTACGTTATTTTAAAACCCCTTATTATAATATATGTGTATTGAGTAGTATTTCACTGAAGCTATCCTCATATTCTTTGCCATTTCCTTGTTAGTGGATTTATTTGGGGTGTTTCCAGTTTGGAGCTATTACAAATAACATTGCCATAAATATCCTGTAAAATATCTTCCATTTAAAATTATTTTCTCAAAATAAATTTCAAGAATATTACTGTGTCAAAAGGCATAGATTTCTATGGCTCTTATTCCGTATTCAAGAATCAGCACCAACCCATCCTGTCCTTGGCACTGTAAAAGTGGGCTTCTTTGAATCCTTGCCAATACTGGAAAGGTGGGGCCTTGAAGAGGTGATTAGATTGTAGGACCATGCCATAGTGAATGGATTAATAATGGTGCTCAGGGACATGGTTCTGAGGCTTTAAAAGAAGCACGTGAGAAGTTTGCTTTCTCTCTGCTCTGCCATTTTCTGCCACGTGAGACCACTTCATTGCTGTAAAGCCACCACCAAAAAAGACTCTCACCAGATGTGTTCTCTGGACTTTGGACTTCCCAGCCTCAGAAACTATAAGCGATAAATTTTGTTTTCTTATAAATCACCCAATTCAGATATTTCCGTTATAAGCAACAGAAATGGACTAATATAGCAAGTATACACCAAAGGAAAGAACAGATCCTCCTTTAACATTCCTTCTTCATAGTATCTGGCTCCCTGCTGCTGACCTGGCAACTTTTTATTTGAACTTTAAGTGCCAAACTTAACATTACTGTAATTTGAAAGCATGTAGATTCAAGAAGCTGTGAAATGCTTTACTCAGTGGATTTTGAAGCATTAAGAGATGATGAATAAAATTGTTCAGGATTCCTGCTTTCAAGCTATCCGGTCAGGACAGAAAAATCACTGAATGTTAGATATGGAAAGGACCTTAGAAGTCATTTCATTTTATGGCTTTACTATATTAGGCAAGAAATAAGGCACATGGAAGTGAAGTGCCTTGTTCAAGGTCATGAAGCATATTTTCAAAAATTGCAGTTAGATTGTTCAGATGAGTAAGTCAGATAAATATTATTGAACTACTACTAGTAGGATCCTATCTAGTTATGGAAATTGATCTATGGTATTAGATTGGGGAGCTCCTACAACAACATGGGCTCATATGACTTAATTCGTGTATCAAGATTACTTTACTTAGATAGAAATTTCCTGTTTCCACTACTGAGCATAACATTGTCTCTGGAACCATGAAACATTCAATAACCAGAAGTTGGTAAAAAATTGTTTTACACTCTTTAAAATGATTTGTTAGTTTTTGTCGTGCCATGATGGCTTTTATTTAGTGTTTACAATAGCATACATTTCAAATGATCACTATTACAATAGTGATCAACACGAACCTCCCATTCACTCAAGGGTATAAAGGCTGTATTGTCCTGGTGGCCAAAAGCATGTATTTCGGAGCTAGACTGCCTGGGTTTGAATTCTAGTTTTGCACTGGTTCATGACCTTGGGTAGTTATACCTTACCTATCTGTGTGCTTATGGTCTGAATGTATGTGTCCCCCCAAAATTTATATGTTAAAATCTAATCCCCAGGTGATGGTGTTAGGAGGTGGGTCCTTTGGGAGGTGATTCAGTCATGAGGGTGGAGGCCTCAAGAATGGTGTTAGTGCCCTTAGGAAGGAGGATTCAGAGAGCTGCCTTGTCTTTTCTACCTTGTGAGGACACAGCAAATATGTGTCATCATGAACCAGGAAGTGGGCTGTCACCAGATAATGAGTCTGCCTTAATCTTGGATTTCTCAGCCTCCAGAATTGAGAGAAATAAATTTCTGTCATTTAAAAACCAACCAACCTGTGGTATTTTGTTATAGCAGCCCAAACAGACTATGATACAGTGTCTCAATTTCCCCATCTGTAAAAGACAGATAATAATATCCACATCTCATGGGGTTGTTGGAAGGACAAAATGACTTAATACATGCAAAGCACTTAGGACAGGGCTTGGTATATCATAGACACTATATGAGGTTTTCTATAATTATTTCAAGAAGCAGCAGCTGAGTTACAAAGAAATAATTTAAATGGTGAGGGAGCTGAAAAAGTACTCAGTTCTACTTCCCAGACTTGGGCTGGGCCTTGTTTTATAGCTTAAGTGGGACCTTAAAAAACGGTTTTTCCAAGATCATCTACCAAGAAATTGACTCATTCTACAGAACTGCAATTCTTGCCAGTATTCTGATCTACTTCTATATCCTTCCCAACAACAAGGAGAAAAAAAATAAAGAAAACAAGGAGAAGAAAAATAACTTCTGCTCCCTGGTCTGTGTTTTGAATCCCCAAGTAGAAGATTTCAGCAATGAGTGCAATCCATTCAATAAGTTAATGCAGTCACTACTTTAGAGCTTTACACAGATAACTTTCCTAATTCACTATAAGCAAGCATGTACAAAAATCCATTGAGGGACAATATCTGTATGTTGAAAAGTGTGGAGACTCAAAAGAAAAATGGTAGGTTTTACTGGATTTTATATTGCCCTTAACTTATCACCTGGAGAGTATGTAGGTGGCATATATTTTGTAGCTATGTGTAGCAATAATAATTGATTCTTAATGACTTTAGCTGGGCCTTCATAGATTTTCCTAACCTTCCTACAAGCATCCTAAAACAAATAGAATTAAAACATTAAAAAAAAATAGGAGTTTCCAAGTGTGTTCTTGCTTCTTTGTCTTTAGAGACAGTATGGTGTAATGGAGTTAGAGGTCAAATTTAACTCTGGATTAGCTACCTACCTCTCAATCTTAGTTTCTAACATGTAAAATAAGGATAATAATACTAATCCCATCAAGTTTTTGTGAGGTTTACATAAGGCATGCATGTAAAGTGAATGTCCAATGACTGTTAGTTATCTCTTCTTCTTAGACATAAAAATATTTTGATTAGAAAGAGGCACCCCCTCTGGGAGGACACAGGATCACGGGCACATGGTTTGGTAATCAGTCAGTGCTTTTGTGGAATCAGAAGGCTCCAGGCAACCTCAAGCCAGGACCCAGTTTGGTGAATCAGAGAGCTGGGTTTCAGCCCCTCCTCCTTGGGCATTCCATGAACAACCAAAGATGGTGGTCCTGCATAAATGATGAGAAGGAGCCAGATGTGTGACAATCAGGACAAAGATTTCCAGGTGGAGAAAACAGCAAGTACAAAGGCCCCTGGTAGGTGAGATCGGAAAGGTGGGCAGGGGCCAGATCTCACAGTTCCTTGTAGGGTCTGGATAAGAGTTTGGGTTTTATTCTAATTGTACAGGAAACCATGGGAGGGTTTTATACATAATCAGAATTGTATTTTTAAACTATTATTTTGGATGTTGTACAATTAAGATGTAAAGGGTGAGAGTGGAAGCAGAGAAATAAGTAGAAGGCAATTGTAGGTGTCTATGTGAGGGATGAGGTGCTTAGATCAGGAGAGTGGTCAAGAAGCAAAGGATAGGTATGGGAAATGTTCTGGAGGTGGGCTCCATAGGACATATGGATAGATTTAGAGGGTGTAAAGGAAAGAGGAATTAAATATGACTCCTTCACTTTTGGCTTGAACAACTAGGTAGATGGTGGTACCATTGACTTGAAGTTAGGAAACAGATTTGGATAGGTGGAATCAAGAGTTTTGGACATGTTAGGTTTGAGATACTTATTTAGACATTCTGGTGGAGATGGCAAGTGGGCAGTTGGATATATGAGTGTAGAACTTCAGGCCAGCGCTAAAGTTATAATTCGTGACTCATCAATTTATAGATAATATATAAGGACACAGGGCTGGATGAGTTCATCCAAAGAGAGGAATTATAAAGAGTGTCCAGGATTGAGCCATGAGGTACTCTTACTTTTAGAAGTTGGGCCTAGGAGGAAGAGCCTACAAAGCAGACTGAGGAGGCAGGGGAAAATGATCACAGATGGTACCCAGAGCTGTATGTGGCACATGCCAGCAGTGCCGTTCACATGAACTTAAGGTGAGGCCCTCGTGGTGGCAGATTGTCCTTTGGAGAATAAACTAGTTTACTTAGTGATAAGTACTATTTCTCTGCAAATATCTAGTCTAACTTATTTTTGTTACTTTGACTTATTTTGCTAATATAATTGATATAAAATGATGCATAACAGTTTTTATTTGCATTTGTAAAATAAACTAAGTACTAATTTTCTATTTGTCTCTTGTTATATGAACATTCTTTTGATATCTTTGAGACTGTTTATTGTTTGGGGGGTTTTTTGGCAGCTGGCTGGTATGGGGATCCGAACCCTTGACCTTGCTATTATCACCATTGTGTTCTAACCAAGTGAGCTAACTGGCCAGCCTTGAGACCAGTTATTGTTAATGATCATTGTTTACTTTCGTTTATATTTTGGTTGACTTTTTTCTTTCTCTCACTTGGGATTGTTTTGGGCTACAAGTAACAGAAAATTTGGCCATGGTAAGAAGGTCTTACTTAAAAAACATACTAAGAAGTTATTTATAAAACATAGCAAGAAGGGGTTGCTGACAAAACAGGAGTTCTAAAGGTAGAGTCTGCAATTCCATAATTCCACCAAGGATCCAGACTTTTTCTGCCTTTCTTATTTACCATCCCCAGCATGTAGCTTTCTTCATCAGGCTTGCTTGATGGCTGCCAAACCTCTGGCCATCACATCTGTGTTCCAGCAGGAGGAAGGACACAGAGCAAAAGACCTGTGCTAGCTGAGTCTGCTCCTTTTCATCAGGGAAACAATAGCTTTCCTTGAAGCCAATCCAGTAGACGTCTACTTATATGTCATTAACCAGAACTAGGCCAAATAGCCATGCCTAGGTGCAAAGGAGGCTGGGAAGGTGAACGTTTCTTTTCATTTATATATCATTCATTTAATCATATTTAAACATTGAGCAGGACCACACCCAAGGCATCCTATATAAACCATATTCTAGCCTCCTTTCAAAAATGTTCTTGTCTTTAATTTTTTTAAAAAGTTATTTTTTTAATTTAAAATTTTAATCAATTTATTTTTAATTTATACAGTAAAATTTACTTTTTATTGTAAAAGGTGGGCATTTTTAACTGTGAATACTGCCACTCCCCCCAAATTGCTTCATAGTTCCATAATGGAAAAGGATAATTACTTAACACAGAAGAGTAGTTTGAGAAAGGACAGAATCCTTATCCAGTGCACCTAATCGAGGCTTCATGTGATGAGATGGAATAAAGTTATAGTAAGAATAGTCCTCTTGAGTCTGGAGCAGCTTGCATCATGAATACATGACCATAATCACTGGGTTTCTGCCCTGCTCAAGAACCACCTCCTCTGGGCATTTCCTCCTAGGCAATGATGAGGCTTGGATCCCTGCCATGATGGTGGGAGTGGTTTAACGAAACACTTGGTTTTGTTGTCTTCGTTGGGGTGAGGCCCCAAATGGATGAGTAGATGGGTCAGCAAACAGCTGTTAAATGTACATTTTCATTAATTATTCCCATTTCCAGCATGTCTGAGTAATAAATGATAGGATAATAAATGATACAGGTAATTCCAGTAATTGAATATCAATGTCAAATTTACCATATTAATGAAAAGTCTGGCATGCCCCTACAAGGTGAATAAACGATAATAGCATTTCAAGCATTTATTGAGCACCTAATACTAGATTTTTATTATAAGTTATCTCATTTAATCTTCACAACCACCTTGTGACCTGCTGTGTTGAATCATCTCTGGATCAGAAATAGATGAATGGGGCTGGACACTTCATTGTCAATTTTATGTAGGATGTATTAAGGTGTAACTCACATTTATAGACTTGCTTAGTTTTCATCTGTATTTATTTTAAAAAAAGAGCAAGAATAAAGTAAGTAAAAAACCTGGGCAACATCTTGCATATTTAAAAATAAGTATAGGTTGAACCACTTATAGGTGTGTTTTAAAAAAAAAACTTTAAGCTTACACGTATGCAAATTTAAATTGATATACTCTACTAAAATATCACTTTAGTGGCTATTCCATACTTTAATTTTGTGTATATAATTTTCATATTGGCTTAATTCATGTTTACATTCAATTTTTTTCAGTTAACATCATTTCATATATACTCTCCACAACTCTGCCACTAAAAGAAGCTCTTATAACTTGGATATTTTTCATGCTCTCTGGGCTTCAGTTTCTTTTTCTGTAAAATGAGGCAGTTGGGCTATTAAATGATTTCCAAAATTTTTCCAGCTTTCCAGCTCTAATATTATGTGCAATACCTATTATTGACAAAGGGAATAATGGAAACAGCACAAATGACGCAGGAGTCTTCTTTGAAGAACAAGTTTACTCCAAAACATGAACGCAGCTTAATGGGCCATAACTTTCCTGTTGTTCATGAGTCAGCATGAAAAATACCTCCAGAGAAGGCTAAGTAGGTCAGATTTATCTAAGAAGACAGCTGTGTAATCCTGTATCCCTCTCCAGCTCCATGGCACTGCAGATACATGCTTCTGGCTTTTTGAACAACAGTCAAATAGCATTATCCACTTTGTGAAGTCTGCAAGATGGCAACTTGAAAAATCAAGCTGGCCTAAAAGCTTCAGTAGGACAAATTACAGTAGCATTTCTATATGGTCCACAGCAATGTTACTCTTATCTTTTAAGTCGTTTCCATTGATGCTGTGATACTGGTTAGTGTGGCAAAGACTTTATCAGTAAAAAAAGTCAAAATAAGTTAAAAACTGGTAAGGGGCCGGCCCGGTGGCTCACTGCTACAGTGCGCCGCTTGGGAGTGCGGTGGCACTCCCGCCGAGGGTTCGGATCCCACATACAGACCGGTTCCCGCTCACTGGCTGGGCGAGGTGCGGGCCCGGCACCGAGGGTTGCGATCCCGTTGCCGGTCCCCGTCCGGTGCGGGTGCGACACTGAGGGTTGCGTTCCGTTGCCGGACACGAAAAAAGACAAAAAGGAAAAAACAAAAAAACAAAAAAAAACTGGTAAAAAAGTTTTGCATCATGACTTTTTATTATTCCTGATTAATAAAACCTGTCAGGCTGTCAATGTCTGCTTGCTTTCCTTTCTAAATAGTATAGTCATAAGAGGACTTAAAATTACATATTGTAAATAAATAGACCCATGAGAGAACTTTCACTTAGAAACAAACTTTGAAGGTGCAGTTACTGCCTAAGTGGGCTGTGCAAGTATTGTCGTCATTAGAGGACCCTTTAACGCAGTGGAGAGCCTTCAGGGTCCAAAGGGGAAACCCAGAGAAGCAAAATGAAGAGAATAAAAAGGGACTAGAGATCCTTCATAAGGAAAGTGAGATGTTGGCAGAGAATACCGGAGGTGTTCAAGTTGGATAATGCAAAGTGACTTTATTTTCCCCACGTCGATAGCTTGTATTTACGCTAACCTGAAATGTGAAGTCTGGCCAGATAATCAGGCTATTTAAGGTTGTTTAGAGTTATATACAGTGTGAGATCGGGATGATAGTGGTGTATTATGTCTTTAGGAGAGAGAGGATCCATAATTCATTTTGCCCTTCTTAAGGCATCTGTCCTGCTCTGCGACCACCACGCTTCCACAGTCTAGACTGTAAGGCACCAGAAGCAATTAAATAGAGGATCAATGAACTCAGACAGGTGTTCCTCATCACTTCCCTTCTTTATACTCTACTGCTCACATTCTCTTGTTTTCATATAAGCTATCCTGGAAGCAGCAAATCAACTAAAAAACTTTAAGGCTGCCAATATTTCCAGGTTATACAAATCGATTCCTGAATAAGCCCTTGTTTGTGACGTCCTTGGCAAAGGCGTTATATTAACTTAAAAGAGATATCAGATCTTAGACTTTGGGGTTATAAGCATCAAGAAAGTGGGGCCAGAAGATGTATTTCCAAGTATTACTTATATTATACTATTAATGTTAGAAACAGGCAATTGACCACGTCCTGGACCCCGACCATATTTCAAAAGAGGCTGGCTGAATATTGCAATATGATTCTGAAAGGGAGTTATTTGCAAGGTCTTTGCGGCTATAAATCCCCTAGAAAGAGGCTTCCCCACCTGTCAAGACCTGGACCGTGTCCACGGAGGGTGCCGGGCGCACCACCGCCACGCGGCGCTGAGGTCAGCCTCTCGGGTCTTAGGAGAGCGCTTTTTATTCTAAATTACAGACTTTGCAGCCACCGGATATCCTCGCTGCATAACTGGCAGTAGCCATGTGGCTGCACTCGCGTTTCCTGACAACCGCTGCATTATTTCCACTAATATCCTGTCTACGGCCTCTCGCTGTGCGACTCCTCATTCCCACCTCTGCCGCCGCCCCCCACCCCCGTGGGCAACCTCCGGGCCGTAGCCCATGCGGCCCACCCGAAAGTTCAAGAAAACGCAGTTAGCAAAAGTGGCTGGCAGTCCCTGCGGGGCGGAGCGGGCGCCGTGGGGCCGGCTGCGGCCATGTGCTCCGTGGCTGCCGCGTTCGCATTGTGCAGGTTCCCCGCACCCCGCCGCGTCCCGTCCCTCCCTATCTGCGGCGCACACGCGCCCCA
>NW_007730206.1:24327-69970 GCF_000696425.1 Galeopterus variegatus
GCCGCGCGCTCCCCGGCGCCTTTGTGCGCGGGCCCCTGCGCCCTGGGCGCAGCCCCCGCTTTGTGTGGCGCGCGGGTGCCCCGCCGCGGCCCGGCTTCCTGCAGCTTTGTTCCCCCGCGCCTGGCCGCCAAGGGTCCACACCCCAGATGCGCGGGCTGCGGAGCCCGGAGCGCCTCGGGGGTGGCCTCACTCCCGTCGTCCCCCCAGCACGAGCACCCCGAGTCTGCACGCTCTTTTCTTTCGCTCGGAGGGGCCACCGGCTCACACTCCGGGGATCGCCCTTCGGGGGGCCTCGGCTCTTAGAAAGACAATCCATTGTGTTTTATCCGGGGATCGCCCTTCGGGGGGCCTCGGCTCTTAGAAAGACAAGGAGACTTGTTTTGGTGAGGCGGGTGGCACGAGGGGACGAGAGGGGAAACAGGAAGCGTTTCTTTCCCGTGCGTTAAAACGCGGTGTATTTTTTGGTGTTCGTGCAGCGATTGAGCCCTTGCCGAACGTGGTGGAGCTGTGGCAGGCAGAAGAAGTGGAACTCCTGCTGCCCACTCAGGTGAGGACGACCAGGTGACAGGGCGGGTGTGGGTGTGCGAGGGAGGCGAGGCCAGGGGGCCGCCCCCAGCAGCACAGGCGCTCTGGCCACTTTGCAAGGCAAATAAACGGTCTGGCCAAGCCTGAACACCTGGCAACGGTGGCCTCCCCGGCCCCCTCCCGCGCCATGTGACAGCGCGTGAGTCACGCCGGCCCCAAGTTCAGAAGGTGGGAGCCTAGGCCACTTCAGCAAGGCTGCGGCCAGCGACACCGTGCAGAGGGCAAGGGCGGGCTCCCAGGCCGGCGGGTGGTCCTGGGTGGGCGCGAGACATCGCCCTGGGCGTGCACAGTTCTAAGTGAGCTGGTGCTGTGTGGTGGCAAGTGGCTGGAAGGTCGAGGACAACGGGAATATTGATTTCATGAATGTTAGTGAGTAGGCTTGCCATTAGCGTTAAGTAGCTTTGGGATGAAGATGTGACTTTAAAGGATTGTAATCTTGGATTTTCTCCAAGTGCCCTTAATTCCTGTTAGAATACACCCACTTAAGAACTTGTATTTCAGGTTTTTGGTTTTTTTCCCCCTGTATAAGATGATATAATGATTGTATGTGCAAAAATAGTTACTAACATATTATTGGGAATCTGTAGCACCATGTAGTGTTTATTGCTGCAGTAGATACAGAGCTGCAAAGCTTTTGTGTTTAAGGTTTAACTTTTACAAGATAATTCCCATTGACTGCAAACGTGCACATTTAAATATAATGTTGACTTTTCCACCAGCGATAGTGACCCAAAATGCATTGGGGGGGGAGGGATGTTGAATTATAAGGGAATATTCAAGTTGTGTGCAGTAATTTTTAAGATGTGCATTACTTCCCACATTGGTGGCAGCACTTAATTCTATGTTGTCCCTTGTGGCTGTTTAGAAAAACAGGATGTCTAGCTTATAACTTCACTAGAGAGGCTGTGCAATTTTACATTTCAGTGTTCTACCTTCTAGGTGAAGCATTTAGAGTGTTAGTTTTAAGATATTTAGAATATTCATTTTGACCAGAGCTAATGAATAACAGCTTCAAGGCGGAGAGGTGACTTTAGAGGAAAATTTTCCTGGACCTTTCTTGAAGGCCAGCAGGCTGAATGAGACTAATCCTTTGAGAAAAAGGCCCCCAAAAGATGGGAGCAAATATTCTTTCCTTTTCAAATGGATTTTTTTTCTGACCATGAATACAGAAATATAAAATGAACAAAATAGAAATTGTTCATAATCCTATTGAGAGAACCACACTTAACATTTGATGTATTTGAAAAATAGTTATATTTGTGTATATCAGAGTTAACAGTGGCACTAGTGACATTTGGGCCAGAGAATTCTTTTTGGGGGGTGGGGGTGGGGCTGTCCTGTTCACTGAAGGATGTTGAGCAGTTAGCATCCCTTGGCTTTACCCACTCACTGGTCCCTCTCTACACCCCCCAACCCCATTTTTGACAACTAAAAATATCTCCCTGGGGAGCAAAATTGTCCTGGTTGAGAAGCACTGATGTGTGTGTGTATGTGTGTATGTATTTGCATTTTTTATGAGTTGTAATTTCCACCTCTTACTGATTAGTGTTGGAAACCAACTCAAACTAAAAGGAAAGTAAATTATACTCATTTGTTACAGCATCAGTTGAAGATTTAGCCACTGTGCTCAGAGATGGAAATGTCAAGGCCTATAATATGATTATTTTATTTATAACCTCAGCAGTTATTTATAAAACTTTTTATTTCTGGTTTTGTTTATATGTACGTGCAGTTTGTTTTGGTAAAGAATTTTAGAATTGAAAAGCTGTAGTTCTGGAATATTCACTGTAAAGGTGTTTATAGCTAAGCTATTTTAATCAAAGCTATAATGAAAGTGAAACTGCTATTAAAAATTTTTTTCTAAATACTTCATCTCTATATGTGTACTTTTTAGAAACTATCTCACCCTTCATATACCTGCACAGGGCTGAGGGAGATATACACAAACATGCGCGCGCGCGCATGCGCACACACGTGTGTGTATCTGTCTCATAAGCTGCTGAGAGTTCTGAAGAAAGTAATTTTTAAGGATTTCTTTTCAAAGTGTTTTGAAATTTTTTTCAGAAAAAGTTCCTTCATGTGGGTCATGTGGAATCTATTGAAAAGAGTCTATAGGTTTTATTTAAATTTGAGAGGGTTTTTTTTTTTTTTTTTTTCTTTTGTGTTTTTCCATGTCCGGCAACGGATCGCAACCCTCAGTGTTGCTCCCGCGCCTCGCTCAGCCAGTGAGCGGGAACCGGTCTGTATGTGGGATCCGAACCCTCGGCAGGAGTGCCGCCGCGCTTCCCAAGCGGCGCACTATCCAGTGCGCCACTGGGCCGGCCCTAAATTTGAGAGTTTTCTGCTTAATTAACTAGTGGGTTGGGTTCCTTCATTCAGAAAGTTTTAAAGATGGCTTCAGAACCTAAGATTTGTCAAAAACAGGTGAAGTAGGAACATCAGAGGATGTGGCATTGAATAAACAGAATACTGGCATATTTGCCAACACTATTTATACTATTTTAAATTTTGGAAATGTTTCCTGTTGGTTGAGGTTGTTTTGTTTTTTTTTTTTTTTTCTTTTTCTGGATGGGTCTCTAAATGATCAAGGATTTGAATAACACATCATTAGTAAAAGTAAACATAACAGTTGACTTGTTATAAACTCCCAGACACTCTGGCCAGGCCTCCTGGGTTTTATTCCTGACTCTCTTCCTTTTTAGCTTTGTTAATTCATCTGAGGACCTCTTTGTCTTCAGTTTTCTCATCTGCAAAGTGGGGGAAATGACGGTGCTTAATTCAGAGGATTTTATGAGGCTTAAGTGCCTTGAACTTAGTGAGAACCCGATATGGGCTACCTGTTATTTTGGTGGTTTCTCAGCTGACCCATAGACTTGGTCATTGGAAAGCATGAATAGCTTTCTTGCTTCAAAGGAGCTGAACCAGGGCAGGTAACTCAGTTATATTACATGCTTTATGATTGTATAGATAAGTTTTATTATTTGTATGTTTTTATTATATACTTTTATTTATTTATTTATTTATTTATTTTGTCCTTTTTGAGACTGGCCGCACCGCTCTCAGCCAGTGAGCGCTGTGAGCGCACCGGTCATCCCTATATAGAATCCGAACCCGCGGCAGGAGCGCTGCTGAGCTCCCAGCGCTGCACTCTCCCGAGTGCGCCACGGGCTCGGCCCTATTATGTACTTTTATGTTGTAAAATCGTTTGGTGTAGGAAATAAAGATTGTGTTTATCGGCAGTGATAATGAGAGGAAGGAAGAAAAGATGTGATTTTATTCTTAGATTTACAGAATTTTTCCTGTCCTGACTGTACTTCAGCATACTGAACCCAAAGTGGTGATGGCATAGAAACCAAACAAGCGTTTTCATTAGCTTGTTGTCAGAAAGTAACTGCATTTTCATTAGTGTGTTGTCAAGAAGTAATTGCGTTTGTACACCTTTTATTTTGCCTTCAAGGTCAGAAACTATCTGTGATTCCCTATGGTCCACACATAGGGCGATGTGCACTGGACCTCCTCTGGCCTTCAGGGCCTTCCACAGTCTGACCTTGTCTGCCACTCCAGTCATTCTTCTGGGACTCTCACTCCAGCCTGACCCTTGGCTGAGCAGACTCAACATGTACCTGTTGAATGTGAGAATAGGGCTGGCCATTAGCTCAGCTGGTTAGAGCTCTGCCTTGTAACACTGAGGTCAAGGGTTTGGGTTCCCGTACCGGCCAGCTGCCAAAAAAAAAAAAGAATGAATGATGTTGCTCTGCTCTTTGTTCAGGGCTAGTCATTCCTGATGTCTCACTTGCAGTGTCATTGTTGTCATTTCTCCCTTTGAATTTCTTGAGTGTCTGGAATATTTTTCTTTGTCTTATGTGTGTCTTGTTGCCCTAACTTGGTTCCCCTTAACAGGGTGTGGGCTGCTGAGGCTTGGTGGCTTATTGTGGCCACAATGTTCTGCATACAGTGTCTACAATGTTCTGCATACAGTAGGTATTCAGTAGTTAGCCCATGAGGTCTTCCTAGTGGAACGTGGGCTGCTGAGGCTTGGTGGCTTATTGTGGCCACAATGTTCTGCATACAGTGGCTACAATGTTCTGCATACAGTAGGTATTCAGTAGTTAGCCCATGAGGTCTTCCTAGTGGAACAGAGGCAGTTGTCAGTGTTTTGTCCAGCTCTCCTATTTATAAGGTTAGCCAGTTCTGAAGATGGCACTGAAATGCCTTGAGTGTTGATTGCCTATTATTTGAGAATTGCATTTTTGTATCAGTTCTAGCATTAGGAAGGGCAATCTAGAATCTGTTCTTTTGATCCTTTTAGACTTGTGTGAGAAGAGAAGTCCCCTGATGCCCCCTGGTTGGCAGGTTTGGGACACAGAAATTGGTGCTGAGCAGGAGCAGCTGTTCCCTGGGACAGAATCATGTGGTTTCTGGATTGGCCTGGGTAGGCTCAGTGCTCTACTGGCCTGGCTTGATCATTTAGAAAACACCGACCATGGGCCTGGCCTGGTTAGGCACCCCCAGGATAGTGATGAATAAGAAAGTCTGTGCCTTTAAAAATATCATTTCTCATTTACTTTCCCTCCTCTTAAGTTGGAGGGTGTAGATAACGGAAATTGGTAGAAAGTGAAACAGGAAGTGGTACACTGAGCATCTGAGTTCTTTTTATTATCTCAGGTACTGTGTTATGTAATAGCATCTTGCTCCAGTCAGTGAATCATTGACTAGTATTTGGAAATCTTTTTGTCATAGAGATTTATTTTTGGCTTAATCTACCTCTCCCATCAACAGTGGAAATAATAACTAACATGGGCTGAGTACTACCAGCATTGTTTAAGCACTTTATGAGTATTAACTCATATTAATATGCTAAAACCTATAAAGTGTTATGACTTGATTTTACAGAGGCACAGAGCAGTTAAATAACTTGCCCAAGGTAATAAGAAAGTGGCAGTGGCGGGATTTGAACCCAGGAAGTATTTAGCTCCAGAGGCCGAGCTTTTAGCCACTACATTATTGTGTAAGTTTCAGTACAGCCTGACCAGAAAAGCAGTATTGTGGTGATAAAAGTTCCTTGTCTGAGAGAAATAATTATGTGTTCTGTTTTGATTTAGAAAAAGTTACTTAATGAAATTTTCAAAAATAGTCATATCCCCTAGTATTTGAGAAACAGCTAGACTGTACTCAGCTTTGCAGACATTTATTGAGCAAGTACTATCCTAGGGGCTAGCACGTTACAGTAAACAAAAAGAAAAACACCTGCCCTTGTGGAGCTTGCAGTCTAAATGGAGGCATATAGATAATAAAAAAGACGTAGAATAAATTGTAAGTTATTTAGTCTGCTTGAAGGGTATACATTTTATATGGTGGCAGGGTGGTGTGGTGATGGGAACATGATATTTGAACCAACCCTTGAAAGGGGTGAGAACAGCCAGTGCAAGGGCCCTGAGGCATTGCCAAGAGGGGGCGGAGGGATTACAGGATTTGGTCTCTGCCCTTTGAGAGCTTGGTGGTGTTGGTAGGGTAAGGCTGATAATACCCCGAGATAATATTCAATTGCTGAAATGTAGGAACTGAGAGAAGAGGCACAGTGAGTAATGGAGGGGTCAGTTACAGCTTAGAAGAGGAGATAGGCTTATGGAGGTCTGTATTAGCAAATGTATGGCTGGGACCTAGCCTAATGCTCACATGGTAGACAGCGTAGTTCAGTGTTTTCACGCTGACATTTTAAATTGGAGCCCAGAGCTCCTGCTGAATTGTAGAGGTAGGAGATAGGTTTGTCAAGGCCTATGTTGAACAATGCTGAGCGATATGTTAAAGAGCTTGAAGTATAAAAGTTCATGGAAAAATAGAATTGAAAGATATACGAGTCTTGCCATGAACTTTTTGAAGTACCCTCATATCTGACTAGCAGTAGGGAGCTGTTGTAGGTTCTTGAGCAGGGATTACATGATGATATTGAATGCTGGATCCATACTCTGTGTGGGGGAAGTAACGGTTGATGTTGAGGACGACTGGTCTTGCAGTGATCCACAGGATGGGTTGGAGGCAGCAGTCTTAAGCAGAGTGAAAAGCCCTCCCTGTCGTGGTAATCGAGGCCTAGGGTACTGATGGTGTGGGCTAATTTGCTGGCAGAAAGGATGAGAAAAAAGGACAGATGTGAACTGTATTTCTGATGAATGGGCAGATCTTTATGGTAAGAGAGCAGTGCAGGATGACCCTAAGGTTTGCTCAGGGGTCAAGGAGCATGACGGTGTCCTCAACAGAAGGGGAAGCCAGTTATTGAACAGGCCACACGGCAGGGCCCCCTGACATTGATAGGTCTGGTGTTGGTCCTAATTGTTTCTGGGGAGCTGAGTGTGAGACAAAGTTTATATATCCTGGAGGTGTTTGGAAATAGGACTGGAGTTGTAAACTAAGTCATCCCACAAGTATTGCCGGTCACTGGGCTCAGTGCTGTGCTGAACACAACCACATGAGTCTTGGCTCTTGTGGGAAGATAGGCATTTATCAAGTATCTCCAGGTGTGATGGAGTGAGAAGTTGGGGCTGGAGATAGGGATTTGGGCCTCATGGTGACAACCATGGGGTGACATTCTGAGGGACTTAGTGCAGAGTCTGGGCCCTGGAGGACTGGCAGTGAGGGGGAGGAGAGGGCAGTGAGGTAGAACTGCCAAGAGAAGAGAGGATGAGAGAGAAGCTGGAGGAACAGGAAGGGTCGGGCTCTCTAAACTAGCAGTGGCCGGCTTCAAGAAAGAATAACATGGCTAGAGCTTGTCTGTCTGGCACATGTAGTATAGTGTTTAATTGGATCTGGCCTTTGTTTCTATTGCAAGAGACTACTGCTTCTGATTCAAGCATCTTTTCTTTTCACCCTCATGTATGTTACATGTGGTCAGATTTTGGCATGGTAAGTCTGGCAGATGATTTTGGAAGAGGTTTTGAGTGTGGTATTTATGCCATTTTAAAAATCATCAGCCTTTTCGTGTTGATGTCAAAATATATCATGTATTTATTAAGGGCATTCTGAGCTAAACCAAATACATTTTCTGTATTTGGGAATTTTAATTATCATTAAACTCTATCTTGTGTGATTACATTTAAACATTAAAAAAGGCTCTTGAGGGGCCGGCCCGGTGGCGCACTGGATAGTGTGCCGCTTGGGAAGCGCGGCGGCGCTCCCGCCCGAGGGTTCGGATCCCACATACAGACCGGTTCCCGCTCACTGGCTGAGCGAGGCGCGGGAGCAACACCGAGGGTTGCAATCCCGTTGCCGGTCCCTGGTCCGGTACGGGGGCAACACTGAGGGTTGCGGTCCGTTGCCGGACACGGAAAAAGACAAAAAGACAAAAAAAAAAAAAGGCTCTTGAGAGATTGAATGTACTCATCACAAAGAAATGATTAAGTTTTGTAATGATTAATATGCTAATCACCCTTTTTTGATCATCACACATTGTATACATGTATTCAAATTAAACTCTGTACCCCACAAATATGTCTAATCAATTCGTTTCAATTACAAAAGGCTCTTGAAGAGAAGTGATATCTAACTAATTTCGAGATTATGTTTAGGTCATGGATTTAAATAGGTAGGATACTTAACAGTGAATTTCTAAGAGACCCTTGGTAATTTATGGCTTTTTATTTGTGTAATTACTAGTGTCATTTTTTCTTTCAATAAATTTTTATTGAATATTTGTGCCAGTCACTATTTTAGATATTCATCCCAAGTTCATCACCCCTGTGAGATCTGAAGAACTGTGTTTTTGGTGATTTCGTGTTCCTTTGAAACAACTGTTAAAGCATGTTCTTTTTCAATAGGGTGATTCCGAAGAGGAAATGGAGGAGCCATCTCAAGAACAGAGGTAAGGAAAAAATGGCATGCTGAATTTCCCTGCCCCTGTGGGTGCCCCCTGAAGTCTTGGTGTATGTCTCTGTTTATGTATTTAATGTCTGTAATATATGTTTCTCTTGGCCATTGTGGTATCTATACTCTCTAATAATTAATATGACTTTGTCTTAAAACAAGGTGTTCAGAAAGCTGTTAGAAACGCTCCCCTCCCCCCGTGGCACACCAGCTTCACTTTTCCCATGACGTGCTTCCGCCCTCGCTCTTGTTCACAGACATCTGTTGAGTGTCAGGTACTGTGCTGGGTGCTGAACACAGGCCACTGATCATGACCTGCGTTGTGTGTGGTGGGGGAGTCAGACATTACTATAGACAAAATAATTATGCTTATGATAAGAACTATCAAGAATTAGATTCTTGTGATAGAGAATAATGAGGTAGATGGAGTAGTCAGGTAAGGCTTTTCTTGGAGGTAACATTCCAGCTCGAGTCTGGAGAATGTAGGGTCAGCCACACAGCAAGCAGAGGAGGGAATAGCAGGTGCAAAGGCCCTGAGGCTGGAAGCAATCCAGGAACTTGGAGAAAGCTGGTGTAGTTTGTAGGATAGCGAGATGATGAGATAGGACCTTAGAGGCCACAGTAAGGAGTCTGAGTTTTATTTTTAAGTGTAGTGTGAGTTAAAGGATTTTAAGCAGGGGACTAGCAAGTCAAAATGTAAATTATGTTTTTAAGAGTACCATGGTGATGATAAGTCTTGTTCAGTTGTCACACTGAGGTATCTGGTACCAGGGCATGAGGACAACTTTCAGGGAATGAGCTTGCAGATCCCCAGTGTCCGTGTGTTCTAAAATTGATCTGTCTGAAGTTGCAAGTTATCGTTTTCCATCTCTTTCACGATCTCACTTCTCCACTTTACAAAACAAAGACCCAGCCCTGGTCCTACTATTTGCTTTATTTTAGGCAAACAAAGGGACAATTTGAAATATTGGTGTTGGTTAGGAAAAAGTCAGTAACTCTGATTAGATGACAAATTCTTTTGTAACTCTGGTGGTTTTCAGATCTTTGCTTTTAGTAAAATTGAAGGAGGACCAAATCAAATTGTCAGTTGATAGGTCATCAAAACTTACTTTTGATGATAGATCACTGTATGATTGATTTTTTGATGAAACATGGAGTTTAGAGAATATGGGGAAAGTGCTACAACAGAGCCTTTGTTCACATCTATTTACGTGAACAAGCTTTTCTAGTGCTTACGTTGAAAATGAAGGACAAGAGAAATGGGATTAAATTGATGCTAACTAAACCTGTCTCATTTTTGCATTAATTGTTCACATGAACCAATTAGGGGGAAAAGAGTTCTATCCATCTCATTAAAGGATGCATTTTCTACAAGATTTTACTTATGTTTAATTACCTATCACAATTTGTAAAACTTTTTTGTTTTCACCAATTGAGTACTAACAAAAATCATAATGATAACTCAATTCAGAAGAGAAAACTTTTTAACACTTAGACCCCGATGGTCATAGGACACTTTTTTAAAAACCTAAATTTGCAATTTCTATCCATAGTTTTGCTGCAATAGGCTTTCAATGTAAATATATATTAAATTAAAATTATTTGGGAGACCTGGAATAAAAATAAGAGTTCATGGGGGAAAAGGAGCAACAAAAAATGTGTAGTAATAGAGTCTGTACTTTTAAGAATGGATAATAGTGGATATCATTGCAGTGGTATTTAAATTCCAGTGAATATATTTTAAAAAGTGATTGTGAGTTTTATTAAAAATGCCAGTATTTACAATACGATAGAGGTTACATTTTTGCAACCATAAAACACATAAAATTTTAAATGTGAGGCAACTGAAAAAATCCCTTTGGAGTGTATGGGAGCAAAACAGGTGAGGAATGCTGATGGTGGTTCAGCTAAGGTGGTGATGGTGCGGCAGAAGGGAAATGGAAAATTCTGAGATATGTTTTTGGGGTGGAACACATGCATTACTTGTTGAATCAGTTGTGGAGTGTGAGAGAAAGACATCGTGGAGGGCTTCTAGTCTTTGGCTTGAGCATCTGGGGAGATGGTGACTGGTGGGAAAGGGTTTGGTGGGAGGGAAATTAGAAACTGGGTTTGGTCATCTCCTAGGAATCTCACAGTTGAAATGACACTTCCAAGGAGCGATGGCAGGTAGGCAGTTGATGTGAGTCTGGAGCTAGGGAGGGCTTGGCTGCAGATGAGGGTGTGGGTGTGCAGCCTGCAGATAGCTTTGCTGCATGTACCTTCGTATTTGTTCTTTTGAAGATGCAGTTCTCTCCTTCTTATTAACGAGAATAAAAGGTGTGGGGGGTGAGGGAGGATTGTGTCACTGATTTAGAATAGTGACTTTCAAACTTGACAATGACTTATGGTAAGAAATCAATTTTACATCATGACTATATACTTACAGACATACATGTGGATATATGAATATGTACATATATACCACCTATATGTTTGTTTACGGAAAATGGATTAAAATTTCACAATAGTACTCTTATTGCCTGCAATGTACTCTATTTTCTTTCTTTCTTTCTTTTTTTTTTTTTAAATAAGTTGACTGGTAAGGGGATCTTAACCCTTGGCTTGGTGTTGTCAGCACCACGCTTGGCCAGTGAGCTAACCGGCCATCCCTATATAGGATCCGAACCCATGGCCTTGGTGTTATCAGCACCGCACTCTCCTGAGTGAGCCACGGGCCAGCCCAATGTACTCTATTTTCTGTTCCATTTCATTTCATTTTAAAAAATGCTAGTTGTCACCTACTGTCTTTATTTAATTTTCTGGTAATAGCTTTATTGCAATATAATTCCTATGCCATACAGTTCACCCATTTAAAGTGCTCAGTTGGTTTTTAGTATATTCACAGAGTTGTAAGGCCATTACCACAGTCAGTTTTAGAACATCTTTGTGTTCCCAGAGAAATGCCTTACCCTTTAGCCATCAGACTATAGTCTCCCATCCCCACCTGCACTGATTTTAAAACTCCTCAATAGATCATGGTTCACAGGTTGATCAACCCTGATTTATATGTTTTATCTTTCTAATATTAAATATTCCAGTATTGGGCTGTTATTTTATTCCTAGTTACTTTGCTTTTAACTTGACTTCCAAGCCTCTTTGTTTCTTTCGGCTTTTTTTTGGTTGAGATCTGTTCCTTATGTGTAAGGACAAACAAAATCATGACATGGGTGGGATGCTGCTATTAGAAAACCTTTCTTTGTGTCCATTTTCTGAAAATGCAGATTCTGAAGTTCCCTCCATGAATTATCTCTGTAAGCGTAATGTTCTGTGATTGATCAATTAGTCACCTAAATGTTTGCTATTCATTTACCTTCTTCTGTGCAATTGGGAAATTTTTTTTTAATAAATTTTTAAATTTTCCCCAAACCCATCTAATGTCTTGCTACTTTTAAAATAAACCTTTGGCTTTGGAGCAGATTTAGATTTACAGAAGAGTTACAGAGATAGTACAGAGAGTTCCTGTGTACCCTTGACCCAGTTTACCCTGTTGTTAGTGTCTTACATTTCTATGGTACATTTGTCACTTCCGAGAAACCAACTTTGGTAAATCACTGTGAACTAAACTCCACATGTAATTTGGATTTCTTTAGTTTTGCCTTAATGTCCTTTTTGGAGGCAGGCTATTAAGTGGAGTTAAGCTTTACTTACACAAATTATTTGGAATTCTTGTGTATGGGAGATTTGTACGTTCTCTCTTATTTATTTATTCAGTCATTTATTTATATCAGTATGGACTCATGGATATGTAGACTTTGGTTTATAATCCAGTACTAGCTGTGTTTTTAGCGAAAACCTAAGGTTGTCACCTGTTGATAGGATCACACCCTTTATAACCTGGACGTGCACTCCCAGGTTCTGTCCCAGGATTTTATCCCGGATACACACATTACTGTTAGTTGTCATGTCTCCTCTTGGTTGTTAGTTTGTTAGACTTTACTTGTTTTTGATGACCTTGGCACTTTTGAGGAGTACTGGTCAGGGAGTTTGTAAAATGTCCCTCAATGTGGGTTTGTCTGATATTTTTCTCATGGTTAGATTGGAGTTGTGGGTTTAGGGGAGGAAGACCATATAGATAAATTGCCATTCTTATCACATTATACCGAGGGTATATACTGTGAACATGACTTTCCACTTTGTTGTTGACCTTGATTATCTGGCTGAGGTACTGTTTGTCGGGTTTCTCCACCGTAGTTACTCTTTTTTCACCTCTGTCCATACCTTTTGGAGGCAAGTCATTAAGTGTAGTTAAACTCCGCCTACATAAATTATTTGTAATACTTCTCTATGGGATATTTGTTGATTCTCTCTTACTTATTTATTCAGTCATTTATTTATCTCAGTATGGACTCATGGATATTTACACTTTGGGTTATAATTCAATAGTAGGATTGCTATTTTAATGTCATTTATCCTTAATCTTACTTGTGAAATTATTAGTATCTCCATACATATTTTTAAACTTTTCTGGTGATTTTAATTTTTGTAACTACCCCACAATGCCAACTTTTAATAATGGCCACGTGGATTTGAAGTCGGTAGAGCCGCCATTTATCAATTCAACAAAATCAATACATTGCCTTTCAAGAACCCATATGGAGGAACCACTACTAACTTGGGACTGGAGAAATAAATTTTGACTATAAAACAGAGTCTCAGTGTGTCCCCCCAAATAGTACAGGTGGGACTGACGTCTGTCACTGGAGAGACTGGGAAGAAGTTTCTGTTTTCCGCTCCCAGAACTGCCCACGGTTGGGCCACAACCAGACCACTGTTGGCTCTGGGGCTGAGGCTTCTAGAGCAGCTCACCTCTTACCTCAGACACAGTTTGGGAAAGCTCTCGGGGTAATTGGTCTCATTGAAGATTTTGTTTGTTATCTTGACTTCATCTTCTGTAGATGCTTTGTAATTGTATTTGGTTGAAAGCCAGAAAAGCAATATTTGAAAAACTCTCTTCCCACTTAGTCCTCTCTATGCCCATTTTTCTCATGGGTGTTCTCAAATATCAGCAGTAATCTGTTCCTTTGCTGAGAAGGAAAGATTGCTGTTGGGGATTCAGTGGTGGGAGCAAATGAGAGCTGACTGCAGCTCTTACTAGAATTGAGTACATTCTGGGAAGTCCACCTGCCTCTCTGTGCACATAGCTCTGGTAAGCTTTGGGGGGGCGGGGCATGTGTGCTATTTGTTAGAATATGAAAAGTTTAAGCATTGGCAAAGTATAACTAGTATATTATTTCAGCTTTAAAAATGGTTATAAAAATTATAAATACTGAATGGCTAGGTACAGTGCCTGTGGAAGGTTTTTGGTTTGTTTTTTAAAGGTACTTTTTATCTGATGAATAACAGCAGCAAAATGCATTCTCCTGAAACAGTTTAAAGTCATTTAAAGGCAGATCTTAAGAGTCAGAACATGAAGAAAATCTCATTGACCTTTCAGCAACATACTGAAAGATATAACTGCAGACAAAAACATGACTTAATCATTAGGTAAACCTCCTTTTGGCAGTGAAGGATCTTGGAGCCCCCACAGGGAATGCAACTACTTTTCTTTGTTCTCTTTCAGAAATTGAAGTTCCTTACCTGTTGCTGGAATCTTACACTTTTTAACCTGAATGTGCCTCCCTTGAGTTCCATTATCAACCCTCTTCTCTTCCCATGTTGCATCTCCCCAAGTGCTCTTGCCTGTTCTGTTGGCTTTTAGTATTTATGTAGAAAAAAGTTGAACGCAGATTGTACCTTCTGCCCAGGGGTCTCACCTGGTCAGTTGCCCACAGCTGAGCTCCTGGGCCCCTCCCTGTCCCTCTCCACCATCTTCTAGCAGCATTTCCTCCAGCACAGCCCCTCTTGGTGAATGGCAGGCCTGTGCCCCCCCATGCCTGTCATGCCCTCCCCTGCCCAATAATCACTGGATATGGCTGGATCTTCTGCAGATGGTCTCCTGCCTCCCAGCCTGTTCTCCACATTCCCACCCAAGGGATGTATCTGAACCACGTCGCCATTCCTGCCGTTCTTCTGAACAGCCTTTTGTTCACCACATTACCTTGGGATAAAGTGCAGACTCCTGAGCGTGCTTCACCTCTTGAGTCTTCCTCCCTGTTCTCACGTCCCCTCATTCCCACAGGCTCTGTTTTTTTGCCCAAACACCCTTCTGTTCCCTGGCTGTCCCCTTTGTCCTGCTTCATGTAGCAGCACCCTGGCACCTGTCCTGGCACAGGACACTTCCTCCACTGTTTGGAAATTGCCTTTCTTAGGATATACAGGCCCCTGTCTGAGTCTTATTCAGCAGATTCCCCAGCACCTGCCTAGTACCTAACACCTAGGTGAAGAGCTGCTGAATGAAGGAATGCAAGTGCATGCTTTTAAATTTAAGCCTTTTAAATTGATTACTTGTTATGTTTCACATGTTCTCCATATTCAAGCCCACAAACCATATTTGCCATTGAGACTACAGTAGTAGTATTTGAAGTTGTGGTTTTTAATTGAGTTATTGCATTTGCTGTGTTTTTAAAGAGAATGCGTAATTAGCCGTGACCATGTGTAGCGCCATGGTACCTTCTACAGGGTCGCGTGGGCCCTGAGAAGTTTGCAGAATGAGTGCATTCAGTCACGGTCTTCATGTTTATAACAATGTAAAGTGAATTTTCTTTGACTGTAATTGATATCATAATTTAGGTGTTCTCCTTGATACAGTAAAGCCTTTTAAACAGGGTTCTTTATATATATTAAAATTGTCTTTAAGCCACAAAAACCCTTTTGGGTTTTTTGTAGATTGTGAAATTTTTAGCAAAGCTTTCGAAACTTGTTTATATATTTAGCCTTCAACTGAAGTAAGTTAGAAAAATAGTACAATAGGATCAGAATCCTAATTTTGATTTTTTTTTTTCTTTTTTCTTTTTGTCTTTTTTCGTGACCGGCAACGGATCGCAACCCTCAGTGTCGTGCCCGTACCGGGCCAGGACCGGCAACGGGATCGCAACCCTCGGTGCTGCTCCCGCACCTCTCTCAGCCAGTGAGCGGCCGGTCTGTATGTGGGATCCGAACCCTCGGCGGGAGCGCCGCCGCGCTTGCGCCACCAGGCCGGCCCCTAATTTTGATTTTTATTGAAATTTTTAGTTCTCCTAGATGGATGTTTTTACAGATGCTGGAGTGATTAGGTTTGTGTTCATTTGTATCTTTATATTGAAAAGGCTCTTTGAACTTTTAATAATTGTATATCAAAGAATTTTTTAATTTTTAAAGAATTTTGAAGGGTTAAATTAATCTAGAACAAAAATAGGTAAAACACTTCATTAATGTCAGCGTTCCTGAAACAAAAAAAGTGGAATTGAAGTCTGGAGGGGTTGGATATCATAGATAAATGTGGTGACCCAGTTCCAGGACCTCAGTGTTCCTTACTTTAGACTAGAGATTGCCTTTAGGAGAAGTGCTTTAACTCAACACTGAAAGTCAGACTCTCAGCTGGCTTCATCCCATAGGCCACTCAGTGGCCTGACTGGTTACTGATTGCTGTACATCACAATATTAAACAGTAAAATAACTTCATGGAATCCATTCAGTCATATGTGCATTCTGATGAAAGAGCTAGGCAGATTCAACAACCCAGGAAGACATGCCCGTGGACATTACAACAGGTACATTAAAAGATTTGTGCGAAGCTTATTTTAGGCAAGAGTGAAGATACCGCCGTAAGAAAGAGACTTGGGTGTTTTGTACTGGGAACTCAACTTCTCTTTTTTCAGGAAAGCTTATAGCTGGGTAGGCAGGAGGAGTCAGCGTTTAGGCTTCTTTTGTGCAGTGTTCTTCACTCATCTTGTCCTGGTAGGTCAATGAGAAATGAAGGTGCTTTTTGGATGTATCCCAGTATCAGCAGCAGTATTGATTAGTTCTGTTATAGGTGTTCTAGATATGTTGTGACACCAGGTTTCTTATTGCTTACAATGAGCTTGGGATTTCAAAGTTCAAAGGAGAAACGTAATTTCCCAAGGCAGTGTTCTCTGTCTAGGAACACCAATATTAAGATAATGGGGTCTCCTGGGAGTTTGTTACTCATTTGAAATGAATTATCATCAAATTATTAGTTTGTTGTTAGAATCTTCCACATATGAAATATGACTCTAGAGTAATAGTGATTTTTCCCCTCAATCAATTCAACAAAAGAATGTTGTCACTTTACAGATAATTATTATGGTAGTCTAGACAGTATTTCACAGATGTTGTGGTGCTCAATTTATGTTTTTGGAACCACTCTTTTAAGATTTCCTTTGCAACCAATTCATAAAGGATATAAGGAAAAGTCTTGTTTGCTTATTGTAGTCCTTCTCAATGTTTTCCTCCAAAGTCGTGGGGATGTAGTTTTTTAAAGCCTGCTATAAGCATGGCAATTCCTTGAAATTTAAAAAAACTCCAAATTTATTGAAAATTTTCAACCATTTAAAAATTACTCACTGATTTTTCCTTTTTATTAATTCTCCAAAAATCTTCTAGTAACATTTGTGTTCTGGAAATATGGCCATATTTAATTTAAGGCATTGTTTTTTCTGATACACATGTACCTATTTCCGTTCGAGAAACATGAGTTGAGTGCCATACCTACTTTTTCCCTTCCTCCATTCCCTGTTGTTTTTTCCCCAGTTTGCTCAAGTATTTCTTTCAGAAAACATGGCTCTGAATGACACATGGCCATTGGACTAAAACTAAACTTCTCTTGTAGGAAAGAGATTTGCTCTCTTCAAATGCTGTTGCATTTGAAGGTAGTTCCCATAGAATAGCCTCAGTAAAAGCAAAGTCATTGTGTGTGGCCTCCCAAGTGGACCACTGTGAAAATGTACATAGTAAATAATTTATATTGATATCATGCCTTCTGCAACATTGACTTTTAGGGTTGTACTATCTTGTGGATTTTCGTTCCTTTAGCTGCCACTAAATTATTTACAATAGGTGAAGTTTAGTTTGAATTACAATCCAAACAAACTGTTCCAGTCGATAGGACAGATATATATAGTATGAATTTTGGGTGAAGTAATTCTTCTGGGGTCATGATTAACCTTTATCTCTTTAAGTCAAGCCATGTTAATCTACTTAATCTGTTAAAGTTGGATTTAAGGAATTGCCCTTGTATTATACCTTATGGTTTAAAAAGTACTTTTACGTGCACTATCTTTAAATAACCAGGTGGATATGTGGAGACAAGTACATAAAGGTAAAACAATTTAAGTTTACAGAGCTATGAAGTGGCAGAACAGGCACATGATGCTAGGTGTCATTTCTCTCTATATATACTTGTCTACCTTGGTGTTGTATCTACAGTGAAATAGATTAGAAAACCATTTTCCAAATTAGAGTTGCTGATAGTCTGGTCTCTGTAGGAGACTTAAGTCTAAGACTGATGTATGAAAGCAACTGAATTTTTTATCAGGCCCTAGTATTATATGCTTCCTAGCAAACCCCTGAAAAAAATGAGTGTGATGATGCTTGTAATATAGACCCAGAGTTGGATCTTCTATAATATTTTACTGAGTGCTAGATAACTTCTTTAATTTTACACTGCTTCCAAGTATTAATAGTCCCCAGACATTCACCTACATACCTTTTGAAATAATCTGGAAAATTTAAATCTGGAATTTTAGGATTACGTCATGGAACACATGCCATTGTAATGGTGCTGAGAGGCCGCCTTTACTCAGTGGATGAGCTGTCCTGTTACCTTGCTTTGCTTTGTGATTATTTTCAGCAGCAAGTAACAGAAAACCCTGACTCAACTATCTCAAACAATAAAGTGTTTTGTCACCTAACAAGGAGCCCAGAGGCAGGGTGGTTCTAGGTTGGTTTACTCGGCAGGTTAGCGTCAGCACCCAGGAGCCAGTTCTTTCCATCTGTCTGTTCTGCTGAGCTCAGTGTGCCGTCCACTGCCCTCGAATTTGCAGGAGGGCTGCAGTCCTCACAGCCTCCTGTCTGCCCACGTGAACATCCAAAGGCAGGTTAAAAGGCCCCTTGTCTCATGCCTCTCTCTCAGAAGCACCCCTCTGCAGACTTCCCCTTGCATCCCACAAAGTGCGTCTGTACTCACCTTGGACCACTCAGCGGCCCGGGAGTGGTGGAGCCCCTGTGATAGCTCGGCCCAGCAGGGTTTAGTCATGAGGGAGCTGTGGTCACTGACCACAACAAGGGCTTTGCCTGTGTGCCAGAAGGGGAATGGACAGTGGCAAGTGCTGCTGAGTGAGTCACTTGAGCCAAGCGAGGAATGAGCAGTCTGGGGCAGTGTTTCTCAGAGTGCAGTCCGGAGACCTGCAGAATCAGCACCCCCTGGGAACCTGTTAGACAGGCAGGTTCTCAGACCCCACCCCACACCTGAACCAGCTGCTGAGTTCAGACCAGCTTCTGAATCAGAAGCTCTAGGGGAGGGGCCCAGCCATCTCTTTTAACAAGCCCTCCAGGTGATTCTGAGCAATGCTCAGGTTTGAGAACCACTAGTCCAGGGTAAGGCATTCAAGCAATCACATTTCAGAATATACTTTTTGTTGAAGGTTAAATAATGAGAGGCAGAAATAGTCTTGTAGGTAAAACAGTGGAGTGCAGATTGGGAGATGGATGTTGTTTTTCAGCCTTGCTCTCTGTCACTGGCCCAGGATTTTAGCAGACCTAGAATACATACATATTTTCTTTATATGGTATCAAGTTTCAGCGGGCTGACCCACTTTTCTAAAGGAGTTCTGCCATAGTTAAGGGGATGGGATGGGGTTCTGGGGTGAGCTTCAGTGTCCACCTGTCGGGGTCCAGAATGCCCCAGCATGCCTGGTAAACAGGTGGGTTAGGCCATCGCAGGTCAGCTTCCATGTGAGAACTGAGGAACTTTCTCAGGGAGAATTCTTTCATTATAAGGGAAGTGAGTCTGGCAGAAAACCTTGGCCCAGTAACAAAAAGTCTCAGTTATTGCATGGGAGTGGCCACTCACAGTACAGGCTGGTGTGTGTGCTCAGATCTGTCTCCTGGCCCAGCCCCCTGTGTGTGTGGGGTGGGGGAGGGAGTTGTTGGGGACAAGAGGAAGGGTATTAAGTGAAAACTGAAAGAAGCGTTCTAAAACTTCTGTGAGAAACTGGGTGGGCGGAAGCAGCAGAGGCACCCTGCACTGAAGGGGACTTCCACATTTGCGCCCCCTCCCCCCTAACTTGGCCAGTCAGGGATGTGAGTGGGAGGAGCAGAGATGGTGCCCAGGGGCAGGGTGGAGCCCAGAGAAGGCAGCTGGGAGCTGGAGAGGAGGAATAAAGTTGGGACAACAGCCTGAGGTAGCTGAGCCTGTCTTGTGCCACTTATGGGAGAGAGGGGCCTCCCCAACCAAACCACACTGGGGATTCTCTGTGGCTCTTGTGTGGGACAGTGGGAGCATTTGCCAGCTGAGGGGGCTGGATGGGGGCAAGAGGAAGAAACCCAGGTTCACGTGTGGGGTATTAGTTTTCTAGGGCTGCCTTAACAAAGCTTCGCACAACAGAAACTTATTCTCTCACAGTCTGGAGGCTAGAAGTCCTAGCCCAGGGTGTCGGCAGCCAGGGCCGTGCTGCCTCTGAAACCTGTAGGGGACGCCTTCCTTGTCTCTTCTAGCTTCTGCTGGCTGGCTGGCAACCTCTGGGGTTTCTTGGCTTGCGACTGCATCGCTCTGCCCTCTGCCTTTGTTGTCACATGGGCTTCTCCCTGTGTGTCTCCATGTGTTCACATGGTCATCTTAGAAAGACAGCAGTAGGGCCCCCCCATCTTACCACGAAATGTACCTCATGTTACATCTGCAACAACCCTTTTTCCAAATAAGGTCACATTCTGAGGTACTGCGGGTTAGGACTTCAACATATTTTGGGGTGGGGTACAATTTAATCCATAACGTGTGGTGACCAGGGAGTCTCATTTGTGAGCCCTTGTGAGTGTCCCCTCATCTTGTTCCCTGCCTTCCCCCAACTTGCGGCTCCTAGGAAATACCTTTGTGGGATAGGGCTGGTGGTCTATTCTGTGATAGGTTGTGGAGCTTCACTTCACAAGTGTGTGCGCATGTGCGTGTGCGCGTGTGCGCGCGCGCGTATCTGTCTGTCTGTCTGTGTCTGCTGAGCTGTGGATGGCCAGAGCTCAAATAGCAGCTATTGATTTTTTATACCAGCGCATCAGCCAGGCCTTTTGGTCAAATGGATTTTACTTCTAAGTTGTTTCTTTGTGTATCTGGAGGAGCATATCCAAGGAAAATTATTTATTTATGTAAAATGGTGAGTGCTGGGGACAAGTATTTTTTTCTTTAGTGATTTTCTTTTTATTTTTTTGGTGGGAAATAAGAGGGAAGATTTAAGAATATGAAGCTTAATGAGCAATCAGGCAAAGCCGTGAAATCAAACTATGTTCTGTTGATTAAAATTCAGAAAAATACAACTAATGAAACTGCTGCCAGGCCTTGTATGCTGTAGTGTGTCTATGTGTGGATCTTAACTTGTTTCATTACCAGTTTAACTTAGCAAATGAATGAATTTGTGTGGGTTGATTCACATGCTGAAGCAGATCCTTGTGGGCAATTCATTGCTTTGGCAAGAAAATCCTTTTATTATTTCCTGGAAATGCTTGAATCGAGAAGATAATTCTCTTTCTGCTTCCATGTATTTTAACTACAGTCATTCAAGTATATAATAGGTCCTGTCTGTCCATGAGGAATAGCTGCTGTTACTGTGAATTTAAACACTTATCCTGTAAGTCTACTTTCAGGTGGATAAATGTCACATCCAAATTGCCTGTTAGTTTGACTTTCATGTAACTTAATTAACAGATTCATGTTTTGGGAAAATCTGATCTGTGATCCTGAAATTGGTTACGGTTGGTGTAATTTGTGGGTAATTAGGTGCCTTCACAGGGACTACTACTGTAGTCATTAGAGGGCTGGGGTAATTTGAGGATGAAATGTGAGAGAGATGGAGACAGCACTTGCTCTGTATTTCTTAATCTTTTAATCCATTTAACCTGGGTTGTAAATTGAGGCTTTGTTTTAATTTGAAATTATGTTTAGGCAGCTGGGAAGGGGTTTCATTAATTTACCACATTTAGGCCATAGTTAAAGGGGGAAGGTTATTCCCGATTGCCTACTTGGGCAAACTTAAAGTTACCCTGTGTACACCCAGAGTTCATGAAAGTTATGTTGATCCTCATTGGAAACCACACTCTACATTTAAAAACTGAGCCTAAAACCCAAACAAAAGCAAGCAAAAACAAAACCCACTTCGGAGATGGCATGGCTATTGTTCTTGCTGAGTTCAGAAATAGATTTTTGGCTGTGGAATAGAGTTTATGGATGCCCAGGTATCAGATAACCTGATCTCTTGCTGAGTTTAAGGCCTCTCTGTCACTTAAACGCACATCATTTACATTTTCTTTTTATTTCCACTTTTGAATTGGGAATAAAAGGAGAAACTGGAGGAGAAGAGAGATGTTCCAAGAGACCTGAACACCTGTAATACTGACTAAAACAGGAGGAGAGGGAGGAGACAGGAAGCAAGTGGAATAGGAAACTGGTAAAGACAGAAGAGAACAAACTATCTCTAGAGAGTTTGGATTTCGGGCACGTTCTTATCCACACGCGCTCTTTAGGGATTTGGTCAGGTAGATAGATGGTGACTATAGGTGTTAGTAATATGATATTAATCACCAGTCTTTTGTATTACTGTTTTCTTGGTGATTCATATCAGTTTTTTGTCCCTCTGTAATCATTTCTGTGATCATTAAAGATAATTTTTATTCATTCATGTAAGTCTTTTTAGGGACAGCTTTAAATATTGTGTCACATTAGTCATTTTATTCCAATTTGTATGTTTTACACATTTATTTTTAACATTATTGTGTAGTAAAAACTCTCTGTGCACATCTCATGTAGTTAATCTCCAGATCTATAGATTACTTTTTAGTAGTACCTTTGTAGAGTGTGGGTTTTTTTTAAGCTTTTTTTTTTTTTTTGGTTCCCCAAAACTTCTAGTACCCAAAGGTTGCTTAGGCTATTATGGTATGTTAGTTTTATATACTTATAGCTTTTGGAGTATTTTTCTTTGTTTTTTCCAGTATAATAACTAACGCCATACAGGCATTGGTGGAGTATTTTTCATGTAGGGATTTTAGAGGAATGCCAATTTTGGATATATTTGGCAGCATTCAGCACATGTTACTGCTGCTGTGTAAACCTAGGGCTTACAGACCCCTCAGGTCTGTTGCCCAGATTGGGTTACAAACCCTCCACACGCAGGTCTGTGAGCTAGGTAATAGAAAAAAAAAGGTTCTGGGAGCTGTGGGTATAGAAAAATGGGTTTTAATCAGATCTCGGAGCAACTGTCCTATTGTTAGTCTTTTATACTTAAGTCCACAACCCTGGACACCCGGGTGCCCATACACAGCTTGCATTAAGTAGTAACAAGGAACACCTGAGGACATTTACAGCAAATGCTCGGCAAGATTCTGAACATCCGAGGGGCCCTGATATTTTCCTATTTTTCCCAACAATCCACCCTTTCAGGGTCCCTCGCCATACAATTTACACATTCAGAATCTTCCACGATGTTCCCTTAGCAAGGATAAGTGACCCTATTCCATTCATACAACCTTTCGTCTGTCCAGTATGCCTAAAGGCTTGTCCTTAAGGTTTGTCTTGTAGTTTTGTTCTTTCAATTATTAGCCGCACATGTCTGGTTAGTAATTATCACTGGTATGAAGTTCAGTGTATATTCAATAAGCCAACACATCGGTCACATGAACGTATGTCTGTATCCAGTTGACTCTGGTGCCCGTAGCCAGAACACTACGGGTGAAAAGACAGAAGGGTTATTGGTACCAATAGGGGGAGTTCTCGCCCCTCTGGTAAGATACATGCTAGTTCTCCATCCTGGGAAGGGATGGCTGCAGGAATAGGTATCTTACCTGGCTTATGATACCAGACATTATCTGCTAGTACTGTTGGATCTGTAGGCTGTATATGTAACAGTATAGGGGAACTCATAATTGGCCATAATGATAATACATTTAAATGTGCCCTTTGGAATAGAGCGCTTATCTGTTCCAGGCCATGTTACCTTTACTCGAGGAGGCCAAGTACTTGTCACCCAAGGTGAAATTTGCATGTCTTCTTCTAAGCCTTTCCCCCAAGGCCCTATTAGGCCTACTCAGCGTACATGGGAGGCTTCTATTTTCCAAGGCCATTCCCACTGTACTGTCTGTCCCTGTTGTAAACAGGTTGGGGCTGGTAAGAATATTTCCATTCTTGCCATATCCTGGCTTCAAAAGCTCATCTCTAGTTGTGACTTACAGTTGTATAGGTGCTGCAGCCCTATGCAGCAGAGCTTCCACTGGAGAGGGCCCGCCCTTGCAGGGTCTCTCATTTAGAAATCATGACTGTTGGCCATAACCACTGTGTCCACCCCTTCAGGGATGGGGGTTGGGCAGATAGCCTCAGCCCCCTTTTTAAAGAGACCATTGTATCACTCAGTCATTCCTGCTGACTGGGGATGATATGGCACGTGTAACTTCCACTGAACAGACAACTGGGAAGCCCACTTCTGAACCCCATGTCCAGTAAAGTGGGTTCCATTGTCACTCTCTATGACTACAGGCTGGCCATACATGGCCGTAAGGCTATTCAGTGCCTTCACAGTGTTTACCTGGTCTGGGGCCTTACAAGGCCGTACAAACAGAAGACCAGTAGCTGTATCAACAGCAGTGAAGATGTATCTGAAATTCTCTGACCTTGGCAGTGGTCCGACAAAGTACACTTGCCATTGAGTCAGGGGCACCCTTCCTTGAGTTATTTGCCTGTCTATATGGGGTACCTGCCGGGGTGTGGACTCTCTTGAGCACATACTGGACAGGCATGACAGGCATTTACTACATCTTCTCATTTTATAGGCAAGGCCCATCTTTGAGCCGCCATCCACATGGTTTTGCTGCCAGCATGCTACATTCGTCAGTGTAACCATTGAGCTACATCAGTAGCTGGGGCTCTCCAGCCATCTTACCTTAGCCAAGGCATCAGCTTCATCATTTCCTGGACTGGCTACAGGAAAATGTCCTGTGACATGAAAAAGGGTTACTTCTTTCTCATGCCCCAATTCCCGTAACTCTTGCTACACGGCTTGTCCCCACAGGGGTTGGTGGCCTACCACCCACCATTGATATTTCCAAGTAGAAATCCAAAGGGTTAAACCTTTGTACACAGCCCAGCTGTCAGTACAGATGGTTAATGGCGCAGGCTCATTTTTTTATCACCATCCATACTGCTCTCATTTCTGCCCATTGACTGCTTTGCCCTGTGCCATTTTATACCACACAGTATCTATTAAGGGCTGGACAGCAACTGCTGTCCACGATGCTGAAGGTCCCATGCTAGAGCCATCTGTATACCAAGCTTGCCCTGTGATAGGTCCCTGTCCCTCATGGAAAGGTGTAGCCTCCACCTCCATGGGTAGAGGTGTGTCAAAGTTTCCTCGACAACCTCTACTGGGCCTAGCACAGTTTGCAACTCTTTGGACAGAGGACTTGTTGACGCATGGCTCCCCATTTAGACAGAGTGGGAGTCTGAGCTACACCTGTTTTAGGGTTGGTTGCCCATGTGCACAACCAACCTGGTATGGGATATGTTGTCCTTAGTAGGACTTTGGCAGTTCCTGTGATAGCTTCAGTGGCCATCAAGGCAGAATATACAGCTGCTAGCTGTTTTTCTATTAGAAAATAGTGTACTTCAGCACCCTTCCAGAGCTGAGACCAGAATCCTACAGGTCTTCAGAATCGGTCTTGTCTCTGCCACAAACCCCATCCTAACCCCTCTTGGGTGATATTTACATCTAATTCAAAAGGTTTAGTGGGATCAGCCACTTGTAAGGCCTGTACTTGCTGTATTGCCCTTTTTGTAGCCCGGTAAGCCTATTCTACTTCCTCAGTCCAATCCCAGAGGGTCCTTTCTTTGTCAATGCATACAGTGTGTGTGCCATTTGAGCCATATGGGGTACAAAAGCTCTCCAGTACCCCAGAAGTCCCAAATATGTCTGTAGCTGAGCTACAGTTGTGGGTTGAGGGTATGCCCGTATCTTATCTATGATAGCTTCTGGGATGACCCTCATCTTACCCGATCAGACCACTCTCTATGATAGCTTCTGGGATGACCCTCATCTTACCCGATCAGACCACTCCTAAGAATTTGACTGACAGCTCAGGGCCTTGTAATTTGGCTGTGTTCACAGCCCACCCATGTTGTTCCAAATGACTTAGCAGTATTGGAGCTGCCTGGGTTAAATCTGCAAGAGAATCAGAGGTTAACAACCCATCATCAATGTAGTGAAACATTGTAACCGTGCTGGGATTTGTCCACTTGGCTAGGTCCCCAGCCACTAAACCATGACAAATGGTTGGGCTATGCAGATAACCTTGGGGCAGTACTTGAAAGGTCCACTGTCTTCCTTCCCAGGTGAAGGCAAACTGATCTTGGCTATCCGCCGAGATTGGAATAGAGAAGAAAGCATTTGCAAGGTCCAATACATAATAAGTTCCCAGCTGAGTTGTCAGCTGATCCATCAAGTCATGAACTGAAGGCATGGCTGCATGCAAAGGACACAATACTTTGTTTAGTTCTGGATAGTCTACAGTCATTCTCCAGGTACCGTTAGGTTTTTTCACTGTCCGTACCGGAGCATTAAATCGGCCATGAACTGGACGAATAATGCCAACTTTTTCTAATTCCAGTATAGCAGCACCTATCTCTGCATGTCCTCCCGGTAGGCGATACTGCTTTACATTAACCACACGTCTTGGCTGGGGTAACACCTGTGGGTCATGTTTAGCATATCCTCGTAATACAGGCTTTACTGTCCATATCCGCAGCCAAAACTCTCCACCTGTTGTTTGCAGGTGCAAACCATAAAGTACATCCATACCCAAGATGTATTCAGCTACGAGGGATATATATACAGTACATACATGAGGAGGTAATCTTCCCTTGCCCAATGGCACTGACACAGCTTTGACTTCAGTAGTATGTCCTCCGTAGCCATCTGTATGAACTGTGGCCCCTGGAAACTTATCTGGATTGCCATATATCAGGCTACATTCTGCACCTGTATCCACCAGTGCCAAAACACGCTGCACATTTGTCCTCGACCAATGCATTCCAATTCAACATGAGGTCTCCGATCCTAGCCTGTCCCCAGAAGATGAGTACCTTGGCATGTTCCCTATTCAAAACTGAACAGTTCATCCGCCTCCTTGGGAGCAACCAAAAAGTCCTTTAAATCCACTGAGCATACCTTGCTACCTGTTGGATGTTTAGTGAAGAAACGCTGTTCAGGGAGCAATTGCTGCCACAAGGCAAACAGGGCTGCGTTTGGCTGCCGGTCAATTTTCTTTTTATCAACCCCTGCTGCAAGCAAGTCAAGCCACATCTGCTTACGGCTAGTCTTGCTTGGTCCCTTTGGGATAAAATCCCAAGTATTTCTTGGGGGTTTGGTCTTAGCCACCTTTCGTACTCCTTTTGCTTGTCTGCTACTCTCTACCTCACCCAAGCCGGCTATCATGGTCATTACCTCGTGTATAGGACGACCAATGTATGGGGCCAGTATGGCCATCAGTGACCCAAAGGACGTTGGTGGGGCATTCTGCAGCACTGTGTCTCTCATGCTGCCTATAAAATTTTCGTCGTCCGGGCCACAAGTGTTCACGTTAAACATGGACTGCCGCATCCCCAGCTCTCAAATTATTTGAGCTAACTCAGCATACGTTTGCCATTTGCTAACAATCTTGGGCAGTTCTCCAGCATTTGCCCACATGGTTTGGGCAGCTGCACTCACCCATTCCATTAAGGAGTGGTTACCTGGCCCTGGTGCATACTTGCAGCTATTCTGCAGCTGCTGCCTCAGGGACGGGTGCATGGTGATGGAGGCCAATTTTTCCAACTCCTCACCAGAGCATTTCACACTATCCACCCCTAGGTCCCATAACCTCAACAGCCAAGCAGCCAGGAGCTCCCCCTGTTTCTGCTGAAACTATCTCCCTAAGTCAACTAACTCCACCTGGGTATATGGGACATAGGTGGTAAATTGGGTCATCTGTGGATTGCCCACTGGTTGTCCATCCGGTCCCATAGGCTGCTTACGTTTAACTTTCTGGTGCATGACAGGTCATGCCTGGGGACACATGGTCTCCCTCAATTCACCACTGGGTTTGTCATTCTTCCAGGTGTGAGAGACAGGGGTGCCCAGTCGCAGCACGTCATCCTCCAGACAGATTATCCATGCTTCCAACAGCTCTGCTTTCTTCTTTAAACCTCGATCAGTTTGTATCATAGTGAGCAGTAGCCAGGCTGTGGTCAGCAGAAAAGTGGCCACCAGGCACCATGTGCTCAAGGATAGCCATATTTCCTCCCCCTCCCAGGGGCTGTCCAAGGCTGCACTGCTTCATGGAGTGCCTGGTCTATGCTGACTTGTAGTATAGCAAGCAGCAACCAGATCCTGGTCAAGAGGAAAGTGGCCAGAGGGGACAACATATTCAGGAGTAGCCACATTTTCTCCCTCTCCAAGGGGCTTTTGGCTCCTGTACCTGCTCAAATATCCCGCCAACTACACCAGTTATAAAGCTACGGGTTATAGACCCCTTGGGTCTGTTGCACAGATTGGGTTACAAACTCTCCACACGCAGGTCTGTGAGGCAGGTAATAGAAAAAAAAAGGTTCTGGGAGCCATGGGTATAGAAAAATGAATGGGTTTTAATCAGATCTCGGAGCAACTGTCCTAGTAGCTTCTCTGAGAGTTCTGAGGAGCAGTGTGGATCAGAGCTGTTGGTCTTTTATACTTAAGTCCACAACCATGGACACCTGGGTGCCCACACACAGCTTGTATTAACTAGTAACAAGGAACACCTGAGGATATTTACAGCAAATGAACGTCAGAGGGGCCCTGACATTTTCCTATTTTTCCCAACATGCTGTAAAATAGTAATCTGATTAGGAGACTATAGCTTACTCCTTATTATAGTAAATTAAATACTTAGCTTTTAAGATATTCTTGGATGTTGAAGCCAAAAATGTTGTCTGTTTTAGTCTTTGGAGAGGAGACTAGGAGTAGGCCGACTTGAGCATTTTACTTTCTGCTGTGTCCTCCAAGAGGGGGCATCTTATTCAAATTTATACAAAAACACCATATGAGCATGTCCTGAATCTGCCCCCTCTTTATACCGTTTGAATTTTTCGTTATAATGAGCATGTATTCCTTTTGTAACTCCAAAAACTCATTTTGAAATTAAACCAAGATGTTAAAAATTTAAAACTAAGAATGCATTTAGTATACTGGTTTTTCTGTGTAATTGCTAATGTGTCACACTTTTTAGTTTGAAGCACACTGCTGTGTATTCTCATTTGATCCTCAACCTTGTAAAGCAGATCCCATCAAGAAAACAGGGATGATGAAACCAGGATACTGGGTATGGAGGACTAACATTTATCAAACCCTTAAAATTTCTGGTTGTTTTTATAAGTATTTGCTTATTTAATTCATAGACCCTTCCAAGAGAAAACAGACTTATTTCCATTTTGCACTGTCTTTTGAGACGCAGATGCGAAGTAGTTGCTCTTCTTCTCTATTCCTTTGCCTCGCAAGGTTTGAGTTCTTGCCACAGCTGAGAAGTCATAGAGTCAAGACTGGAGCCCAGCTATCTGGCTGCTAGACTCTGAGTTTCTCACATTTACAGGCATGATGTCAATTGAAATGGTCTGAACACTTACTTGCTGTCATGTTTTTCTTTAGTCTACTCTCTCCTAAGATGAGAAGAATAAGAAAAGCAAGAGGGGATAGTATCATTTATTTGCATTTATCAAAATGCTGCTAATTCATATAGACTGGGAAAATGCAATATTGAGTTATGAAAACTTTGACCTAAATTTTTTTAAAAGAACAGTTTGCACACACACACACACGCACACACACATGCACACGTACACGCACACTCACACTCACTCACTCACACAATTTAGCAATTGGAGGCTGATTAAAATGCCCATGATGATGATGGTAGCTTGTATAACATTATTTTGACTGTAGATAATGCTTAACAATTAAGTGTTTAGTATTAGAATTTTTTTCTTTAGTTCACTTTCAATTAAAAATGAAGTTTGTTGAAAATTAGAATTTTAGATCCAAATTAATGAGGTTTTAATTAGATTTTCAGGGAATATTCTGAATTCTTATATTAATAAATATGCACAAAACTTTGTTTAAATCATAAGTTTCAAGGCTGTGCATAAAATATCTCAAATCTACCAAATTGGACCTGAGGAAAATGAATATCAATGATTAGAAGACATTGTGGGGCCGGCCCGGTGGCACACTGCTACAGTGTGCCGCTTGGGAGCGCGGCGGCGCTCCCGCCGAGGGTTCGGATCCCACATACAGACCGGTTCCCGCTCACTGGCTGAGCGAGGTGCGGGTGCAACACCGAGGGTTGCGATCCCGTTGCCGGACACGAAAAAAGACAATGATTAGAAGACATTGTAATAGTAATAAGAAACCGGCATTGCATGGTTACTAGAAAGACCCTAAGCATATTGGTTAAACTAGTAGATTATAAACAGTCTCTGCTGTTAAGGAATGCACAAAGGTACTTCAAAATTTCATGGAAAAATAGAATTAAAAGATAATACAAATCCTTCCATGAACTTTTTGGAGACCTTCATATATAGTTTTAAGAGAAGGAACACATGATTTTGGCTACACATAAAGTAAGGCTTGTTTATGAGCTGAGTTTTTAATTTAGTTCTTTTTACTTATGTCTTTTCTGGCATAATTTTGTATAATGTGGCTCAGGACTGGGGGCAGATGGAAGGAGTAGAAAAGAAAGTGGGACCAAGAGGGGTGGGTTGAGGAGTAGAGCACAGGCTGGGACAAGGAGGAGACAGATTTGATAAGGAGAAGTAGGAGAACAGGTTAAGAAGTGAGCCACGGCTGTGAAATAAGACACTATAAGGGACAAGAGATGTGGTAATAATTACTTAAGGCAGGAGATTTTTCTAACCTCAAGGTAGGTTGGTAGTAGTTCAGGGGCTTAAAGATGTGCTTGGAGCCAGACTGTCTGGGTTTGAATCTGGTGTCGTATTTTATTAGCTGGTGACTTTTGACAACTTGCCAAACCTCTCTGTGCCTCAGTTTCCCCCTTCTTAAAATATGGCTATTAATGGTACTTATTGCATAGTTTGTTTTGAGGATTAAATAAATACGTGTAAGGCATTTAGAACAGTACTTTGCATGTAAGTGCTCCAATATTACCCGCTGGGAGATTGAGAAGGTGGTGGTGGTTTTAGCTGTGGCTGCTGTGTAACTGTGAGGTATTCTGATCTGGCCTACACCTTTCCCTGGCTTCGGAGGGAGAATACTTTGTTTTAGGAACTGTTACATCTGAAAGCCAGAACTAGTGTGGGTGAGGACTGGGGCTTTGCGTTTGAATCTTGTCTCTGTGTCTTACTAACTGTGTGATCTTGAGCCTTACTTTCCTCATCTGTAAAATTGGGACAGTAGTAACTACCTCCCAAGATTGTTGTGTGAAGATTTAAGGGGATAGTACATGTAAAAGAAACTGTTAGCAGTGGAATTTGCAGTTGGCGGTACGTATCAAAGTGTGTGTATCCTCTAAAGAAATTCCACTCTTAAGATTTTTAAGGAAATTGTTGGATAAATTTACAAAGCTGTACTTAGAGTGATATCCATTTGTTTAGATTTAGAAAAATTAGGAACAACCTAAATGTCCAATAGTAGATAATGTTGTAGTAAAATATTTGACGGAGAAAGATGTTCATGATATTGAATTCTTTACCTAAAAAAAATTACCTGTGCAGTACGGAAGAATACATTCCAAAATGTTCAGTGTTTTCATTTGGTTATAAGATGTTATTTTTATTATTGTATTTTTTCTTATGCCATAAAGTACATTAAAAAAATAAGGCAGTGTTGACTTGGGGAAACTCACAATAAGAGGAAAAACAGGCGTGTAGAAATAACTCACTCAGTATCTGACACAACAGCCTTATTGTCCTGAGTGCTGTGAACCAGGAAAAGCGCTTTCTGTTAAGGTTGTTTTCATCCACTTGCAGACTTTGCCTAAGGCCGTCTCACTTGAAGAATGGGAAGTTGTCTTCTTGTGGATGAGAGGTGACACTGAGGCCTGGGGAAGGGGAGAGCGTGGAAAGTGATTTAGCTAACAGGAGTCTGGGATTGTTGACTTGGAGCTCTCAGTTAGAGGAGCTCTAAGAGTTGACTTGACTAGGCTCAGTTAGGGTGATGTTGTAGACATTTGCTCTGAGTTAGGGGTGCAGTGGGCGACCAACTGGAACCCCTGCTCTGCCAGGTGTTTACCCTTTAGCTGCATAATACTGGAGAAGTGTGTGAGGGGCTTGGGAGAGGGGCAGAAGCTATTTACCAAATAAGTGTGGCACTCTTTCAGTGTTTGAGCAAGGATGGGGCTGTTCCCGTGCTTAGGGAGTGGATGTCAGTCCTGGCTAGAAGTCTGAAGATGAATTCCTAGAGTGCCAGCAAGCCAGCCCCATACCAGGGTGGTGGAAATGAAAATCAGAAAGGCGGTTGGTTTAAGCAAATCCCATGCAGAGGCAGGGCATCAAAATAGATTAGGCTTTGGATTTATTGGGTAGGAATTCTTCAGAAAGGTATCAAATTGTACTAGCCTAAGCAGTACTTCAGAAGCTCGCCATAAACTAGTTTAGAAAAACAAATCAAAACATTTTAAACACTTTATTTAAGCAGAACTTTCTGTAGAAGCCTAGTATACAAAAGAAAAATACAGGGCTGCCCTATTGCATTGGCAATAGGGGGGCCCTGTGAGGCAAAGGAATCGTTGCCTTTGAAGAACCACCCCTCCCCCATCTCGATATTATTCAACAGAGTCGTCATGCACGGCAGGGAGGACTAACCTCCCTCCCCTAACCTCTCAGTCTAAATTAATCCCCTCCGCATACGTCACTGGGACAATGTCATGGTCGATCCCTTTGGTTTTGTTAGCATATGATTTGGGATTGAGTGTTTATGAAGACTTCTTTGAAGGGAGTGTTTTTTGAGGACTTTAGGGAAAGTTTTTCTCATCTCTAAAGGACACCAGTGACAGTGTGATGCTGAGAGGGTGGCAGGATGGCAAGGTGGAAGGATCCCACAGCTGTGATGGCATCACTGAGCTGCTGAATCAACCTGTCCTGGAACTGGCTGCTCTAGGGCTTCAGGTCACTTGGGTCTCATGAGAGAAATACTCTCATTTACCTTCTTCCGAGTGAGGCCTCAGGCTGCCTGCAACTGGAAACACCCTGTTACACCTATGTTTTAGGTACCTCGCCTCTGGCCCCTGAGATAAACCGCTAAGAAACCTGTGACTCTAACCTGTGTGAAACTTTTTGCTCCATAAAAATTATCTACCAAGAGAGTTAATTTGTTTAAATTAAGTCTTAACATTTTATGTTATTTATATTTTTATTTTTATTTTTTTGTCCTTTTTGAGACTGGCCGCACCGCGCTCAGCCAGTGAGCGCACCGGCCATCCCTATCTAGGATCCGAACCTGCGGTGGGAGCACAACTGCACTCCCAGCGCTGCACTCTCGCGAGTGCGCCACGGGGCCGGCCCAGCACCTGGCTCTTTTGATCACAGACTATAGTCCCTTTTCCTGTCTTTATTATTTCATCTGCGTTTGCAAACGTATCTCAAAATGCAGAAATACCAAAGTAATTTTTTCCTATTTGTTAGGAAAAATTTCAAAAATAATGTTGAAAGACTTGTTCAATGAATGCCCAGGTTCACATCATCTGGATTCAGCCTGTCTGGACGTCCTTAAAGCTTTCGATGGCAGAGGCCAGTGTGTAAGCTTTTTGAAGTTTTTGGCTAAGTAGAGGAAAGCATTATGTTGCTTTCTCTGTCCTATTTTGTCAGATTTAACGTGCAGCTCCTTTGCAGCCTGCTTGCCATTCTCTGAGTTTATGTAAGTGTGAGGAGGCGGGTGGGAGAAGAGGTAGGAGGGTGGAAAATGAGCAGCTTGCTTGACTCACAAACATCTCTCGGTGGGCCCTGGACACAGCTGGAGGTGTGAGGAGTCCTGTGCCCAGCACCCTTTCCGTTCAGCCCTTTCCCTGCTCTTGTACCCCCGAGGCTGAAGAGACTGTGGGGGCCCTCCCCTGCTGGGAACTTTTCCTAAAAGCCCACTTTGGGCAGAGAGGCAGGGATTGCAGCCACAGAGCCAAAGAGGGCTGAGGCCAGTTTCCTCTGCTCTCCCACTCATTCCCGGCTCTCTGTTTAATTTGAAATCCTGGAACATGTGTTTTAGTGACTTGGTTCATAAGAATGTTTTTTTGCAGGATTCTGGAATTGAGGCTGCACATTCTTTAGTACAACATACACGGCTAGTTGCACTATGCAAGTGTGTGTGGGGGTGTGTGTGTGAGTATTTTTGGAGATGGGTAGGGAAGTAGGAGGGGAGTACAGTTCTTTTCAGCTCTCTCTTCAGAAGATGCAAAATGTTTTTCCTCTCAGTATTTGTGCAGTGTGAACAGTGAGGAGTTGAGATCCTGTGGCCTTCTGATCCCCAGGGTCGTCTCACTCCGCCCTCCTGAGCAAGGCTGGGCTTCCCATTTGCCTGCCTTTTCTGCTTCAGTTACTTTGGAAACTAGTAGTTAGGAGCTAGAAATCGAGAAGTTGCCATTTAGAAGTTTATGCAACATAGGCAAGAGAGAGCCTGTTCCAGACTTTGCAGTTATATCAACCTGGACCTTTTGCCAACCTTTCATGGGAAAAAAAACCCAGTGGATTTAAGAAAACCCTCACAATGCTGCACAATGTAGCTAATTCTGCATTTGTAGTATGTAAGCCTGGAATTGTGGAAAGCTGGAAGTTGCCCCTTAGAGCTTCAGTATTAATGTTTGGTTTGTTTTCCTTTTCCCTGAATGTAGTTTTACATAGAGAACGTGGACAACCTCTCATTTTCCAAAACTTCTATCTGGCTTATCTGAGGCACAACTCATTTTTCTCCTCTATTCTGTTAATATTTATGGTTGGGCCAGGCCTGAACTCAGTGTTTCAGGGCTCTAGGACTGCGCCTTGGCTCATGAGCGATGCTGAGCTGTCTGTCAGCAGCAGGCTCAGACATGGCCTCAGGAGGGTGGGCCATTGTCCTCCTCGGCCTGGGCTGCTGACCTGCAGCACTGTGTGGCACAGCTACAGCAAGGTCGTGGCACATCCTTCACTGGTGTGTCGGTCTTAACAGGAATCTTCTAACACTCTCCAGTGATAAAATAAATCCCTTTATGATGTCCTTTATATTGATGGATGATTTAGCTTCAGCATGAACACTGCATGTGACGGGGCGTTCACCACCGATGAGGCCAGCTTCCACTACTGAACCTCTCTCACTGTTAAGTTGTTCTCTGGTTTGACCTCAAATTTGCCATTCTTGGCCTTCCACCTTTTGGTCCTACTCTGCCTTCCGAAGCAATGCAGAATAAGTCCACGCTCTCTATCATGGGACAGACAGAACGTCACAGGTATGGAGACAGTTATCAAATCTCATCCCTGGGTGGGTTTTATCTAATTATTATTATTATTATTATTATTGTTATTTTAACTTCTTCAGGCTAAATTATTCCTTATTTTTTTCAGTCCTAATGTTAACTTGGCCAGAACTCTTTTTTTTTTAGTTTAAGTTTGCCCAATGGTGGATAGAGTGATTTAGTTGAGATCTGAATGGTGCCGTATGTACTGAATCCTTTATTTTTTTTTTCTGGTGTGGACTCATTTTATTGATGCCTAAGATTTCATTAGCACTTCCACCAGTCTCTTCCTACCTGGTCCATGTTGATTTTATGGTCAAACAAGAAGAAAACCAAAAACCAAAAACCTTAGGACTTCCTTTTTCTATTTTCCTTTTTTTTTTTTAATAGCAGGAACTGCGAAGTTCTTTTTCTCAGTATAAAATTAGGTAATTAATTGCCTTATTAAAAAAAAAAGTAAGTATTTGTATTTGTTCTAGTTAAAGTTTCATTTTGTTGGTTTGGACCTGTCTTAAGCTGTTGAAACCAAAGAAAAGTACACGCATGTGTGCACACACCCATGCATATGCACTTTTTTTCCTAGTAGTGAAAATTGATCTAGAATGACTATACTGCTTAGTCTCCTCTCTCCCCCAAGACCCATTTATGACAGGACAGTAATTTAAAAGGTAGAAAAAGCCCATAGTGAAGAAATGTTCAGGAGAAGAGCTATCAGTTGATAAGAGATTTAGAAGAAATTTCTAGAAGATAGAAAATGGGTGGAGATGGTAACTGATGAAAGAGCAGAGAAAAGCCTACAGCTTGAAAGTGGTAGAAGAGTGAGTACACTAGGTATCCCACACCATGGGTTTAAAGACTCCCACCAAGCTTACTGTGAGATTTCAGAACAACAAGGATAAAGAGAAAATTCTCAAAGGCTTTTTTGGTGTAAGGATGGGGTTTGGCAGGAAATAGGTCATTATTAAAGACAGCACAGTGGGACCTCTGATTGACCACACTATATGCTTAACTAAGGAAATGGGACTTATAATGCCCACCTCACAGGGTTTTTGCAAGTATTAAAGTAAATAACGGTGTAAAGCCCCTTACATATTTTCTGGCACATGGTAAGGACTCTCAGGGTACGTGTGCAGGTATTACAAGTGCTAAAACTACTGTTGTTACTGTCACTGCTACTGCTATGGTGGTGAAAAAGTGTATCAGTTAGGATTAGGATCAGCTTCATGAGACAGAAAACCCGGTAGCATAAACAAGGTAGACTTTTATCTCTAGACTTGTGTCTGAGAGAGCCGCAGGCAGGCCAGGGCTTGACACGATAGCTCCATGATCATCAAGGTTGTGGCTCATTCTGTCTTAGTCTAAGATGCCTGCTCAACCTGCTGGATCATGTTCATTTCCCTTCTAGGAAGGGGGAAGGAGGAAGGACCTAGAGTAGCATTTGCTCCTCTACCTTTTTCCAGGTCACTTCCTGGAAGCAGCCCAGAAATTTCTGTATGCAATCTCATGCCCACAACTTAGTCATAGTCATATCTCAGCTGCAAGGTAGGTTGGGAAAAGGAGTGCGTTCTGCAGCCATGTGCTTAGTTAAGAATTTCTTTTTAGGGCTGGCCCGGTGGCGCAATGGAGAGTGCGCCGCTTGGGAGTGCGGTGGCACTCCCGCTGAGGGTTCGGATCCCATGTGGAGACCGGTTCCTGCTCACTGGCTGAGCACGGTGCGGGCGCAACACTGAGGGTTGCAATCCCGTTGCCGGTCCCTGGTACGGGCGCGACACCGAGGATTGCGATCCCGTTACCGGTCAGTAATAAAGACAAAAAGGAAAAAAAAAAAAGAATTTCTTTTTAAAGAGGAAGGGAAACAGCTATTGGGTTTGTCAGCTGGTATTCTCTGTCAGTGAGCCTTTACTTATCAATACACTCAATCCTAAACGTCTGGAATAGAAGATTTGTTCTAACTCTTTGGGAGTAAACACAAAGGACCATTGACATATTAACTTATCATCTGGTTGACAAATAAATTATTATGTGTTAAACTAGGAATTCAACCAGAGAAGCTTTTAATATGGATGAATATGCATTTAAATGGGTTTTGCTAAAAAAGTACACCTTAATACTACTTTCAAAAAGATCTGCAGATAAGGAGAAAATTGGAAATTACTGAGACTACCTTGTGAGGCTGGTATTAGCCATACATTATCCTTTTGGTATGGAGATAATTGGCACAGATTGTTTTGACTATTAGAGGACACTTAGGGCATTTGGTGTTCGTACTTCTTGTTATTTGATCCCTCTGTCCTGAAGTACTGTAACTCTTGATTGTCACTCCTGGGAAATCTACATCTTAGGTTTTTCACATTACTTCCTTCCAGTAAGAGAATAACTAGGAGTCAATGGCCTTATTGCTAGATGTACAAAGTCTCATTTTGCTGGGTGATCTTTTTTCTTTTTTCCTACTTTTCCCAGCCATGTTTATTTCTGTTGACTCAAATACTTGAGATTTATTTTTAGTTAGAAAAACTCAGAGATGCCTAAAGATTAATCTTAAACTCTATAAACTGTGCATTAAAACAAATAAACAAAGACTTAATTTCAGTTTGTCACACTTAACTTGGAGAGTATTTTCTTAGAAAATTTCTCAAGAACCTTAACACTTAGCAAAAGCAAATGTGATGTTTTCCATTGCCATGACTTTCTTGTTTAATTCACTTTTTCCCTTATTCATTTTTGGAATGCAAGGGAATTTTCAGATTTCAGGGATTTGGTTATTTCTTATTGCTCTTGGAACAAAACATAGCTTTTAAAATTGTACATTATCTAGGATTAACCTATTAGGTAGGATAGAATAGGGAAAGGTTAAGTGGCATACAATGGACAGCTATTTAAAATATAGCAAAATGAGTAGATTTTGTCTATGAGTTACTGTCTTTTTCAAATTTAGTCATTACACATACTAAATTCTATTTAAAGCAACTAGGATATAGCTTTGAAAAACCTGCTAGGATATTTGGTTGTCCCTGGGTATCTGTGGAGGATTGAAGCTGAAGAACCTGAAAAAAAAATGGCATAGTATTTGCATATAACCTATACACATCCTCCATATACTTTAAATAGTCTCTAGATTACTTTTAATACCTAATACAATGTAAATGCTAGGTAAATAGTTGTTATAGTATAATGTTTAGGGAATAATGACAATAAAAAAGGTCTGTACATGTTCAGTACAGATGCAATTTTTTTCTAATTATTTACAACTTGTGGTTAGTTGAATCCATGGATGTAGAACCCACAGATACAGATGGCCAACTGAACTGTTGGGTAAACTGAAATATTAATAGTTAAGAAATAACACTGGGTATATATTAAATTAATGCCTTGATTCAGTTTTGTGGCTGGAGCCAGTATAAGGAGTCAGAGGATCTGGGTCCCGCAACTTACCAGCGATGTGATTTGGGGCAAGTCATTTAACTTCTGAGTTTGTTTCACCACAAGCAAAATGAGATTAATGTGTGTCTTGCTAGCCTCATTGCAAGAATGTAATAAGATACTGGTTATGAAAGTGCTTTGAAAATGATTAAGGATCATGAAAACATAGTGTTATGTAAAGTTCACAGGTGAGGGCTGGCTGGTGACGCTCAGTTGGTTAGAGCGCAGCCTTATAACACCGAGGTCCCGGGGTTTGGATCCCCGTTACAAGCCAGCTGCCAATTAAAAAAAAAAGTCATGGGCCGGCCCGGTGGCGCACTGGATAGTGCGCCGCTTGGGAAGCACAGCGGTGCTCCCGCCCGAGGGTTCGGATCCCGCATACAGACCGGTTCCCGCTCACTGGCTGAGCGAGGCGCGGGAGCAACACCGAGGGTTACAATCCCGTTGCCGGTCCCCGGTCCGGTACGGGGGCAACACTGAGGGTTGCGATCCGTTGCCGGACACGGAAAAAAGACAAAAAAATAAAAAAAATAAAATAAAATAAAAAAAAAAGTCATAGTTGAGACTGGAAGCAAATCTTTAAATTTGAAAAGGAAAGACAAAACAGAAAATCTCCCTGCTCTGAGTTTTCAATATATATTGAAGATTTGCTTTTAAATGTATAGTGAGTGCTAAATGTTTGTTCTTTGTGTTTCATACTAAGGAAGAGAAAATTGTTCTATTAGAATGATGATTACTTTGCTGAGTTGTAATATAAATTTTCTTATCAGTGATGATTTTAAAAAATTTATCCTGCAGAAATAGCATAATGTTATAGTTCTCTTAACTAGGTTATGAGATTGTTTTTACACAATGACTTTTTCCAGCAACTTAGGATATTTGAACAACAGAATCCTTGACTTTTTTGCTTCTTAATTTCCTTTGCTGTAGACATGCTGTTGTCAAGGATGGATGCATTCACTTGAATCTCAGCTTGATTTTCCAGCGTGAGCAGCCTTGCTGAGTAGTAACAGAGGTTAGGATTCAAGGGGGCATGTGGGAGGGAGGATAGTGTTGGCCAGGTACAAACTGTGGCGTATAGAACAAGTGTCAGGGGACTCTGGTGGGAGGATAAAGACATTTTATATGTGTTTTGTGTGCACAAATACTTTCTGTGCAATGTCAGTCTAGAATGAGCTCTAAAACTATAAATTCATTCTTTAATTATAGTGTGAGTGTACACATTTTTGTACCATTTAAATTAGAATTTGAAAGCATATTATGTCATGTATTAGTGTACTAGAGCTGTCATAACAAAGGACCACAGACTGGGTGGCTTAAACAACACAAATTAATTTCCTACAGTTCTGAACGCTAGAAGTCCAAGATCAAGGTGTCAGCAGGGTTAGTTTCTTCTGAGCCAATTTACTTGGCTTGTAGTTTGCCGTCTTCTCATGTCTTCGGATGGTCTTCCCTCTCTACCATCTGTGTCCAAATTTCTTCTTATAAGGATACCAGTTATATTGGACTAGGGCTTATCCTAATGACCTCATTTTAACTTAATTACCTCTTTAAAGATACTGTTTTCAAATATAGTCATGTTCTGAGATACTGGAGGTTAGGACTTTAACATGAATTTGGGGGGAACACAATTCAGCCTCTAACATGTACTGAAGAGGAAAAGTATAAGTCGTGGTTCTCAGTATTCAGGTTCTCATTTTGTTTAGAGATGAGTTATAAGCCCATGGCATACTAATGGTTTAAGAGAGTACATAATTTTATTTCCCAGCTAAATTGTCTTGTACCACTGAAATGAGCTGGGCAATAAAATGACAAGAATTCAGAAAAAGGAAGGGAATTTGGGGTCAGAATGGTGAAAGAGGGTCTCGTGAGAGCAGGAGAGGACTTGGGAGGAACTGGAGCCCTCAGATTGGGAGGAGAGCATGCCCAGGATTTGGTGAGGAGACTGCCGAGCCAGAGCAGAGGGCTTGGAGTGCCAGGCGTATGTCTCGTGGATGAGTCCTACTAGATTTTGATAGATCGATCTTGCCTGTGAAATTAAAACTTTTTTAATAAAAAAAGATCAGAGAGAAAGTATTTGAAGTAGAACCATAGCAAAGAAGAAACAACTTATGTCTACTTGGACTGCAAAGGAGAAAAACAAAATAGTGGAGTGGAACTAAGATTTAAAATCCCAGAAAACATTCTAAAAATAAAAGATGACCTGAATCTCCCCATTGGAAGAGCTCACCAGGTACCTGGGAAAATTAGCCCAGAATTATCAACTCTGACATATGTTCCAGTAAACTGATAAGACTTCCAAGATAAAGAAAAAAAACTCTCAAGCACTCCTTGCGAAAAGATTGAATAATTTACAAGGACAGAAGTAATTTGACCATCACATTTCTCAAAATGACATACAAAACAAGACAACAATGGAGCAGCATTTTTAAAAGATCTTAAAGTGACAATCAAGAATTTTATGTTTAGCCAAGCTGTCCTTCAAGTATCAAGACTAGGAAAACAGTTTACACAAACTTGGAGAATTCTGTCCTATTGAGCCTTTGTTGAAGACTCTGTTAGAAGATAAGTTTTATTCAACCAAGAAATGACTGGGTACACTTCAGCAAAATTACTGATAGTGAGCATTTAATATTTTATTTGCAGATCTAAGACTAAAATGAGGAGACCGTGGTGAGAGAATAAAACCTTCCTTGTAACCATAATTGGAAGCTCTTGGAGGTTGTTTGCCAGCACAGTTTGGGTTCATTAGAAGTAGATGCTGAGATCGAGTTTGGTGTACAGGGTATTTTTTAAGGATTAACACCTGTGGAAGGGAGGGGGCAGGAGCAGGATTGGGCAAAGGAAGAAGTCAGGTTGCAATATAGGCCTGCAAAGCTTTGATCAACACCACGGGGAGCTTTGGAGTGTTTATGGCCCAACAGAGCTGTCCAACGTTGGGCTGGAACGGTCAGGCTTTTACATGCCTGTCTTCATCAGTCAGGGGATGGAACTGCCCCTGGGAGGGCATGTTTTGGGCTGGTGGCTATCTGTAGCTGAGGCAAACCCTGAAGGAGCTGACTGCTGGAGGCTGTCTACCTTAGCTAAGGTCCTTGAAGTGGCATCTGGGTGGCACATCTCCATGTCCATTGTACTTGCTTTTTGTTTGGTAGGAGGCTATGGTTAAAATGATAATTTAGGAAGATGAGTTTCTTCTCACTGCTGTAGACTTGTTACTTTGTGGCTACCGAGTATCTTTTGAACATCCTCTTCACAATTTGGATTGTTCTGTACATTGTGAATCCTGGCTCCCTGAAAGAGAATACAAAACGAAAACATAAGAACCCACCAGACTGTATAACCCAGGTGCTCTTGCTGTTAGGGTGCAGACACGTGACTTAAGTTCTGCTGGTTTGAGTGAGATTCCTTAAGAAGACTTGGGTTTGCGTGTGAAATGTGAAAAAAACAGGCAAGGCTTGTAGTGTGGTGTTCGTGATTTCAGAGGCAGCTTCCTGGTCATCGCAGAGCTGGGGTGGCTCTAGTGATGATGACAGTAGCTGCTCCCTTCCCAGACCAACAGGCAAGGCTTGTAGTGTGGTGTTCGTGATTTCAGAGGCAGCTTCCCGGTCATCGCAGAGCTGGGGTGGCTCTAGTGATGATGACAGTAGCTGCTCCCTTCCCAGACCAGTGTGATTCAGCCCATATCCTGGGGCTGGTATAACCTAGTACTCTGCTGCAATAAATGACTTTAAAACACGTGGAATCATTCTGGATTTGGCAATTAAGAATCTTGATACATTCATAGGATGGGTTGTTGGGGAAAAAGAGTCAGAGATTAATTAGAAGGTGAAGTCTTGAATTAGAATGGACTCAGTAAAACGTAAAAATGGATTTAAGGAGAATATAAAAGAAGGAATGAATCACATTTAATGATGGTTAGAGTAAAGAAATGAAGGAAAATGTCATGTAGCATTACCTCTGAAGATTGGGTTTGGGTGTGACGTAAGAATGGGTATTGAATGTTTAGGTGTGTGTAAATGATAGGAATGCACACATACTTTTAAATTTATACCTGTAGTGGATTGAATTATGTCCCCCCCAAACTCACTGAAGCTTGAATTGTGTCTCCCAGGTTTTACGTGTTAGAAACTTGGTCCCCACTGTGACTGTTATGGTAAATGAAAGCCTATTATGGTAAGTGAAACGTGGAGCCTTGAAGAGGTGATTGGATTGTAGGACCATGCAGTAGTGAATGGATTAAAAATGGTGGTCGGGGGCGTGGTTCTGAGGGCTTTAAAAGAAGAGGGGAGTCTGTCTCTCTCTCTCTGCTCTGTCTCCTTCCACCATCTTGCAATGTGAGACCCCTGGGTCACTGTCGCCACCACCAGATGGACTTTGGACTTCCCAGCCTCAGAAACTGTAAGCAATAAATTTCGTTTTGTTTATAAATCACCCAGTTTTAAGTATTTTGTTATAAGCAGCAGAAACAGACTAATACAGTACCCTACTGTATGTTGTGTTTACTACATGCTTATAGTATTTTCATGATTTTAAAAATAGATAGCTTTCGGGTTTGAGCCAGGATGACCAGAACAACGGAGTCACCAAGTATCAAATTTTGGTATTTGTAGTATACCTGTATTTGAACATGTTATTTTTTCTAATCTGCAAAGTCACAATAAATAAAATGAATGAAGTTAGAAAATTATGTAGGCGTTCCACGAGTACTAAGTTCAGAACCTTTAAAAGACAACTGCTGAGTTCTTGCTGTATGCCAAGCAATGTGTTAGGTTCCTTAAGTGTTTTCTTATTTCATGCTTTGTTCTCACATCTGTCCTGTAGATGTCATCCACTAAATAGGTTCCCACTACAAATTGATTAATGATGTATTTCATAGGGATGTGGTTTAGTGTTTTGCTTTAAATGGCTTCTTTTAAATAAGTTTAAAAGATAGTACATTTTTATCTGCATAGAATTTTACAATCTGTGATGCTTTTTAATTGTTAATAATACATCTCAAAAATTAAAGTAGAGTAGCCTTAGATTAATCTACAAATAAGAAATATACATCACCCCTCCACAATTAAAAATTAATTTTAATATATAGGTATTAATTAGTTTAGTAATTCTCAGCTCTGACCTACACTTTAGAATCCCTGGGAAGCTTTAAAAAAAAAAAAAACAACTACTGGTGCCGCTGGCCCCACCCTAAAGTAATTGAATCAGAATAAGAGCAGCCACAGTTGAAAACTGCTGCGTTGGGATGGCTTTTGTAATAGGATGGCAGCTGCTTTTATGGTGCCCTTGTTTTGATCTTGCTAACTGGAATATGATCTGTCAGGAAAGGGACTACAATGTTCATTTTGTAGAAGGCTAAATTTTCATTTTAAAATGAAAGCACATCTGATGAAGTGAAATGGTCTGAAAGCACTCATCTTTGTATTAAGGTTTTGATACCTGACTCGTTTGTGAAAGAATATGTGTATGAAACAGCCCAAATTAGTATCACACTTTGGACGGTTTTTAAAAAATCTTTATCCTGTGCTTCCCTATTGTCTCCATCTGTCTTTGAACTTGAGGACTGTCCATGCATGTTACTTACGGGGCAGTAGCCCTCAAACTGGAGGATGCACACCTTGAGGTACTTGAAGACTTTTCCAGGGACATGCAGGCACTGATCATATAAAGGGAATCAATTGCTGTTTCTTGGTCCTACAGTCGACCTTCCTGAGAAAATGTCTGTGGCCCAGGAGGCCTGCAGTTCTCCTTTCACACTTCCTCTTTCAGAATTACTATTTTTTAAAGGGGAGACACACCTCTCCCCAGCCCCTAATCTTTGGGTTTCCAGGCAGGGAGATACTTAAAATATTGCTGTGGCTGCTGAGAAAGTGGCTGACTCAAATGAGGAGGCTTTTGCAAATGTTTCCCATTTTTCACTTTCAATAAAATTGAAGGACAACATAATTAAGCAGTCAGCTGATAAATTATTAAATATTACATACATACATGGATGCATATTACTCTTCGCTAGAAAAAATATTTTTCCATTTCCATCTGCCTAATTATGTGAACACATTTTCTCAGTGCCTACATCTGTAAGAACTAAACAGAGTAATAGATTTCATGTTCAATCTTATCTCATTCCAGTAATAAGTAATAATCTCTACAAAGAATGAAGCGATTGGAAAGTCCTGTCTCATTGAGATATGCATTTCCAATAAAATTGTACTTACATTGAATAGTTCATGGTTTCTTTTGGCCAGTTTTGTCCTTAAAATAATAATTTAACTTAATTTAGAAGAAACTTTTAATACTGATTTTAGTGGTGAAATACACAAATTTTATTTGTTTACAGATTATTGTTGTAGAGAAATAGGACAGACTTTCAAACAAAAGTAATAGGATGGAGTACTGTGGGGGAAGTGGAATGGAAAGATCAGATCAAGGAGAAGGGGAAATGATGTATGATTTCCAGCTCTTAAAGAGTTTGTTCATTTATTTTTTTAATGGATGTTGGGTGTGGGAAATGGTTATGGCATTTAGACCAGAATGGACATTTAAGAGATGTAATAGTTTTATTTAAAACTCAACATTTGCAATATGCCAGAAATTGTATTCTTTGCAACCCTTTAAAATTACAACATGGAATTTTGAATCTTAACTTAAAAATGTGTGGAGTACATAGTTTTTCCAAATCCTTTTTGGAGTTATGCAAGCAAAAATGTAAAAAACTCTGGGGCAAAGGCTATCATAGGGCAGGGGTGATGAGGACAGTGAGCTTTTATTTATTTATTTTCCTTAGTTAAAATACCTGGAAAAATGGTGTGGTTGGATATTTTTAAGTCATAGCAATATCTTAACAAAAAAAGAGGACAGTTGCCAAACTTTATTATGATGTCCAAAATGCACACTCTTAGGTCACTTTTATAGGCCCATTCCTCTTCTCTGAGCCTTTCTTAATGCCATTCCTCACATCTAGGTGTCTTCATGCTTCATCTTTTTTAGGGCATTATTTTAGATATGTAGGCTATTTGTGTTATCAGTCTAGAGAGATTGGGGAATCCCAAAAGAAGTCATTGGAGCCCTGGAGTATGCGTCAGGGTATTCTGTGGCCTAATATGGCTCTATTACTAGCAAAGCTGATTGAATTTACAAATGCTTTGCAGGCTGTCATGTTAGCCTGGGGGCGGGGGGGGGGGGGGTGGGG
>NW_007730206.1:70970-84144 GCF_000696425.1 Galeopterus variegatus
CGGATCCCACATACAGACCGGTTCCCGCTCACTGGCTGAGCGAGGCGCGGGAGCAACACCGAGGGTTGCAATCCCGTTGCCGGTCCCTGGTCCGGTACGGGGGCAACACTGAGGGTTGCGGTCCGTTGCCGGACACGGAAAAAGACAAAAAGACAAAAAAAAAAAAAGGCTCTTGAGAGATTGAATGTACTCATCACAAAGAAATGATTAAGTTTTGTAATGATTAATATGCTAATCACCCTTTTTTGATCATCACACATTGTATACATGTATTCAAATTAAACTCTGTACCCCACAAATATGTCTAATCAATTCGTTTCAATTACAAAAGGCTCTTGAAGAGAAGTGATATCTAACTAATTTCGAGATTATGTTTAGGTCATGGATTTAAATAGGTAGGATACTTAACAGTGAATTTCTAAGAGACCCTTGGTAATTTATGGCTTTTTATTTGTGTAATTACTAGTGTCATTTTTTCTTTCAATAAATTTTTATTGAATATTTGTGCCAGTCACTATTTTAGATATTCATCCCAAGTTCATCACCCCTGTGAGATCTGAAGAACTGTGTTTTTGGTGATTTCGTGTTCCTTTGAAACAACTGTTAAAGCATGTTCTTTTTCAATAGGGTGATTCCGAAGAGGAAATGGAGGAGCCATCTCAAGAACAGAGGTAAGGAAAAAATGGCATGCTGAATTTCCCTGCCCCTGTGGGTGCCCCCTGAAGTCTTGGTGTATGTCTCTGTTTATGTATTTAATGTCTGTAATATATGTTTCTCTTGGCCATTGTGGTATCTATACTCTCTAATAATTAATATGACTTTGTCTTAAAACAAGGTGTTCAGAAAGCTGTTAGAAACGCCCCCCTCCCCCCGTGGCACACCAGCTTCACTTTTCCCATGACGTGCTTCCGCCCTCGCTCTTGTTCACAGACATCTGTTGAGTGTCAGGTACTGTGCTGGGTGCTGAACACAGATTAGAAACTGGGTTTGGTCGTCTCCTAGGAATCTCACACTTGAAATGACACTTCCAAGGAGCGATGGCAGGTAGGCAGTTGATGTGAGTCTGGAGCTAGGGAGGGCTTGGCTGCAGATGAGGGTGTGGGTGTGCAGCCTGCAGATAGCTTTGCTGCATGTACCTTCGTATTTGTTCTTTTGAAGATGCAGTTCTCTCCTTCTTATTAACGAGAATAAAAGGTGTGGGGGGTGAGGGAGGATTGTGTCACTGATTTAGAATAGTGACTTTCAAACTTCTTGACAATGACTTATGGTAAGAAATCAATTTTACATCATGACTATATACTTACAGACATACATGTGGATATATGAATATGTACATATATACCACCTATATGTTTGTTTACGGAAAATGGATTAAAATTTCACAATAGTACTCTTATTGCCTGCAATGTACTCTATTTTCTTTCTTTCTTTCTTTTTTTTTTTTTAAATAAGTTGACTGGTAAGGGGATCTTAACCCTTGGCTTGGTGTTGTCAGCACCACGCTTGGCCAGTGAGCTAACCGGCCATCCCTATATAGGATCCGAACCCATGGCCTTGGTGTTATCAGCACCGCACTCTCCTGAGTGAGCCACGGGCCAGCCCAATGTACTCTATTTTCTGTTCCATTTCATTTCATTTTAAAAAATGCTAGTTGTCACCTACTGTCTTTATTTAATTTTCTGGTAATAGCTTTATTGCAATATAATTCCTATGCCATACAGTTCACCCATTTAAAGTGCTCAGTTGGTTTTTAGTATATTCACAGAGTTGTAAGGCCATTACCACAGTCAGTTTTAGAACATCTTTGTGTTCCCAGAGAAATGCCTTACCCTTTAGCCATCAGACTATAGTCTCCCATCCCCACCTGCACTGATTTTAAAACTCCTCAATAGATCATGGTTCACAGGTTGATCAACCCTGATTTATATGTTTTATCTTTCTAATATTAAATATTCCAGTATTGGGCTGTTATTTTATTCCTAGTTACTTTGCTTTTAACTTGACTTCCAAGCCTCTTTGTTTCTTTCGGCTTTTTTTTGGTTGAGATCTGTTCCTTATGTGTAAGGACAAACAAAATCATGACATGGGTGGGATGCTGCTATTAGAAAACCTTTCTTTGTGTCCATTTTCTGAAAATGCAGATTCTGAAGTTCCCTCCATGAATTATCTCTGTAAGCGTAATGTTCTGTGATTGATCAATTAGTCACCTAAATGTTTGCTATTCATTTACCTTCTTCTGTGCAATTGGGAAATTTTTTTTTAATAAATTTTTAAATTTTCCCCAAACCCATCTAATGTCTTGCTACTTTTAAAATAAACCTTTGGCTTTGGAGCAGATTTAGATTTACAGAAGAGTTACAGAGATAGTACAGAGAGTTCCTGTGTACCCTTGACCCAGTTTACCCTGTTGTTAGTGTCTTACATTTCTATGGTACATTTGTCACTTCCGAGAAACCAACTTTGGTAAATCACTGTGAACTAAACTCCACATGTAATTTGGATTTCTTTAGTTTTGCCTTAATGTCCTTTTTGGAGGCAGGCTATTAAGTGGAGTTAAGCTTTACTTACACAAATTATTTGGAATTCTTGTGTATGGGAGATTTGTACGTTCTCTCTTATTTATTTATTCAGTCATTTATTTATATCAGTATGGACTCATGGATATGTAGACTTTGGTTTATAATCCAGTACTAGCTGTGTTTTTAGCGAAAACCTAAGGTTGTCACCTGTTGATAGGATCACACCCTTTATAACCTGGACGTGCACTCCCAGGTTCTGTCCCAGGATTTTATCCCGGATACACACATTACTGTTAGTTGTCATGTCTCCTCTTGGTTGTTAGTTTGTTAGACTTTACTTGTTTTTGATGACCTTGACACTTTTGAGGAGTACTGGTCAGGGAGTTTGTAAAATGTCCCTCAATGTGGGTTTGTCTGATATTTTTCTCATGGTTAGATTGGAGTTGTGGGTTTAGGGGAGGAAGACCACACTTTTGAGGAGTACTGGTCAGGGAGTTTGTAAAATGTCCCTCAATTTGGGTTTGTCTGATATTTTTCTCATGGTTAGATTGGAGTTGTGGGTTTAGGGGAGGAAGACCATATAGATAAATTGCCATTCTTATCACATTATACCGAGGGTATATACTGTGAACATGACTTTCCACTTTGTTGTTGACCTTGATTATCTGGCTGAGGTACTGTTTGTCGGGTTTCTCCACCGTAGTTACTCTTTTTTCACCTCTGTCCATACCTTTTGGAGGCAAGTCATTAAGTGTAGTTAAACTCCGCCTACATAAATTATTTGTAATACTTCTCTATGGGATATTTGTTGATTCTCTCTTACTTATTTATTCAGTCATTTATTTATCTCAGTATGGACTCATGGATATTTACACTTTGGGTTATAATTCAATAGTAGGATTGCTATTTTAATGTCATTTATCCTTAATCTTACTTGTGAAATTATTAGTATCTCCATACATATTTTTAAACTTTTCTGGTGATTTTAATTTTTGTAACTACCCCACAATGCCAACTTTTAATAATGGCCACGTGGATTTGAAGTCGGTAGAGCCGCCATTTATCAATTCAACAAAATCAATACATTGCCTTTCAAGAACCCATATGGAGGAACCACTACTAACTTGGGACTGGAGAAATAAATTTTGACTATAAAACAGAGTCTCAGTGTGTCCCCCCAAATAGTACAGGTGGGACTGACGTCTGTCACTGGAGAGACTGGGAAGAAGTTTCTGTTTTCCGCTCCCAGAACTGCCCACGGTTGGGCCACAACCAGACCACTGTTGGCTCTGGGGCTGAGGCTTCTAGAGCAGCTCACCTCTTACCTCAGACACAGTTTGGGAAAGCTCTCGGGGTAATTGGTCTCACTGAAGATTTTGTTTGTTATCTTGACTTCATCTTCTGTAGATGCTTTGTAATTGTATTTGGTTGAAAGCCAGAAAAGCAATATTTGAAAAACTCTCTTCCCACTTAGTCCTCTCTATGCCCATTTTTCTCATGGGTGTTCTCAAATATCAGCAGTAATCTGTTCCTTTGCTGAGAAGGAAAGATTGCTGTTGGGGATTCAGTGGTGGGAGCAAATGAGAGCTGACTGCAGCTCTTACTAGAATTGAGTACATTCTGGGAAGTCCACCTGCCTCTCTGTGCACATAGCTCTGGTAAGCTTTGGGGGGGCGGGGCATGTGTGCTATTTGTTAGAATATGAAAAGTTTAAGCATTGGCAAAGTATAACTAGTATATTATTTCAGCTTTAAAAATGGTTATAAAAATTATAAATACTGAATGGCTAGGTACAGTGCCTGTGGAAGGTTTTTGGTTTGTTTTTTAAAGGTACTTTTTATCTGATGAATAACAGCAGCAAAATGCATTCTCCTGAAACAGTTTAAAGTCATTTAAAGGCAGATCTTAAGAGTCAGAACATGAAGAAAATCTCATTGACCTTTCAGCAACATACTGAAAGATATAACTGCAGACAAAAACATGACTTAATCATTAGGTAAACCTCCTTTTGGCAGTGAAGGATCTTGGAGCCCCCACAGGGAATGCAACTACTTTTCTTTGTTCTCTTTCAGAAATTGAAGTTCCTTACCTGTTGCTGGAATCTTACACTTTTTAACCTGAATGTGCCTCCCTTGAGTTCCATTATCAACCCTCTTCTCTTCCCATGTTGCATCTCCCCAAGTGCTCTTGCCTGTTCTGTTGGCTTTTAGTATTTATGTAGAAAAAAGTTGAACGCAGATTGTACCTTCTGCCCAGGGGTCTCACCTGGTCAGTTGCCCACAGCTGAGCTCCTGGGCCCCTCCCTGTCCCTCTCCACCATCTTCTAGCAGCATTTCCTCCAGCACAGCCCCTCTTGGTGAATGGCAGGCCTGTGCCCCCCCATGCCTGTCATGCCCTCCCCTGCCCAATAATCACTGGATATGGCTGGATCTTCTGCAGATGGTCTCCTGCCTCCCAGCCTGTTCTCCACATTCCCACCCAAGGGATGTATCTGAACCACGTCGCCATTCCTGCCGTTCTTCTGAACAGCCTTTTGTTCACCACATTACCTTGGGATAAAGTGCAGACTCCTGAGCGTGCTTCACCTCTTGAGTCTTCCTCCCTGTTCTCACGTCCCCTCATTCCCACAGGCTCTGTTTTTTTGCCCAAACACCCTTCTGTTCCCTGGCTGTCCCCTTTGTCCTGCTTCATGTAGCAGCACCCTGGCACCTGTCCTGGCACAGGACACTTCCTCCACTGTTTGGAAATTGCCTTTCTTAGGATATACAGGCCCCTGTCTGAGTCTTATTCAGCAGATTCCCCAGCACCTGCCTAGTACCTAACACCTAGGTGAAGAGCTGCTGAATGAAGGAATGCAAGTGCATGCTTTTAAATTTAAGCCTTTTAAATTGATTACTTGTTATGTTTCACATGTTCTCCATATTCAAGCCCACAAACCATATTTGCCATTGAGACTACAGTAGTAGTATTTGAAGTTGTGGTTTTTAATTGAGTTATTGCATTTGCTGTGTTTTTAAAGAGAATGCGTAATTAGCCGTGACCATGTGTAGCGCCATGGTACCTTCTACAGGGTCGCGTGGGCCCTGAGAAGTTTGCAGAATGAGTGCATTCAGTCACGGTCTTCATGTTTATAACAATGTAAAGTGAATTTTCTTTGACTGTAATTGATATCATAATTTAGGTGTTCTCCTTGATACAGTAAAGCCTTTTAAACAGGGTTCTTTATATATATTAAAATTGTCTTTAAGCCATGAAAACCTTTTTGGGTTTTTTGTAGATTGTGAAATTTTTAGCAAAGCTTTCAAAACTTGTTTATATATTTAGCCTTCAACTGAAGTAAGTTAGAAAAATAGTACAATAGGATCAGAATCCTAATTTTGATTTTTTTTTTTCTTTTTTCTTTTTGTCTTTTTTCGTGACCGGCAACGGATCGCAACCCTCAGTGTCGGAGTGAAGATACCGCCGTAAGAAAGAGACTTGGGTGTTTTGTACTGGGAACTCAACTTCTCTTTTTTCAGGAAAGCTTATAGCTGGGTAGGCAGGAGGAGTCAGCGTTTAGGCTTCTTTTGTGCAGTGTTCTTCACTCATCTTGTCCTGGTAGGTCAATGAGAAATGAAGGTGCTTTTTGGATGTATCCCAGTATCAGCAGCAGTATTGATTAGTTCTGTTATAGGTGTTCTAGATATGTTGTGACACCAGGTTTCTTATTGCTTACAATGAGCTTGGGATTTCAAAGTTCAAAGGAGAAACGTAATTTCCCAAGGCAGTGTTCTCTGTCTAGGAACACCAATATTAAGATAATGGGGTCTCCTGGGAGTTTGTTACTCATTTGAAATGAATTATCATCAAATTATTAGTTTGTTGTTAGAATCTTCCACATATGAAATATGACTCTAGAGTAATAGTGATTTTTCCCCTCAATCAATTCAACAAAAGAATGTTGTCACTTTACAGATAATTATTATGGTAGTCTAGACAGTATTTCACAGATGTTGTGGTGCTCAATTTATGTTTTTGGAACCACTCTTTTAAGATTTCCTTTGCAACCAATTCATAAAGGATATAAGGAAAAGTCTTGTTTGCTTATTGTAGTCCTTCTCAATGTTTTCCTCCAAAGTCGTGGGGATGTAGTTTTTTAAAGCCTGCTATAAGCATGGCAATTCCTTGAAATTTAAAAAAACTCCAAATTTATTGAAAATTTTCAACCATTTAAAAATTACTCACTGATTTTTCCTTTTTATTAATTCTCCAAAAATCTTCTAGTAACATTTGTGTTCTGGAAATATGGCCATATTTAATTTAAGGCATTGTTTTTTCTGATACACATGTACCTATTTCCGTTCGAGAAACATGAGTTGAGTGCCATACCTACTTTTTCCCTTCCTCCATTCCCTGTTGTTTTTTCCCCAGTTTGCTCAAGTATTTCTTTCAGAAAACATGGCTCTGAATGACACATGGCCATTGGACTAAAACTAAACTTCTCTTGTAGGAAAGAGATTTGCTCTCTTCAAATGCTGTTGCATTTGAAGGTAGTTCCCATAGAATAGCCTCAGTAAAAGCAAAGTCATTGTGTGTGGCCTCCCAAGTGGACCACTGTGAAAATGTACATAGTAAATAATTTATATTGATATCATGCCTTATGCAACATTGACTTTTAGGGTTGTACTATCTTGTGGATTTTCGTTCCTTTAGCTGCCACTAAATTATTTACAATAGGTGAAGTTTAGTTTGAATTACAATCCAAACAAACTGTTCCAGTCGATAGGACAGATATATATAGTATGAATTTTGGGTGAAGTAATTCTTCTGGGATCATGATTAACCTTTATCTCTTTAAGTCAAGCCATGTTAATCTACTTAATCTGTTAAAGTTGCGATAGGACAGATATATATAGTATGAATTTTGGGTGAAGTAATTCTTCTGGGGTCATGATTAACCTTTATCTCTTTAAGTCAAGCCATGTTAATCTACTTAATCTGTTAAAGTTGGATTTAAGGAATTGCCCTTGTATTATACCTTATGGTTTAAAAAGTACTTTTACGTGCACTATCTTTAAATAACCAGGTGGATATGTGGAGACAAGTACATAAAGGTAAAACAATTTAAGTTTACAGAGCTATGAAGTGGCAGAACAGGCACATGATGCTAGGTGTCATTTCTCTCTATATATACTTGTCTACCTTGGTGTTGTATCTACAGTGAAATAGATTAGAAAACCATTTTCCAAATTAGAGTTGCTGATAGTCTGGTCTCTGTAGGAGACTTAAGTCTAAGACTGATGTATGAAAGCAACTGAATTTTTTATCAGGCCCTAGTATTATATGCTTCCTAGCAAACCCCTGAAAAAAATGAGTGTGATGATGCTTGTAATATAGACCCAGAGTTGGATCTTCTATAATATTTTACTGAGTGCTAGATAACTTCTTTAATTTTACACTGCTTCCAAGTATTAATAGTCCCCAGACATTCACCTACATACCTTTTGAAATAATCTGGAAAATTTAAATCTGGAATTTTAGGATTACGTCATGGAACACATGCCATTGTAATGGTGCTGAGAGGCCGCCTTTACTCAGTGGATGAGCTGTCCTGTTACCTTGCTTTGCTTTGTGATTATTTTCAGCAGCAAGTAACAGAAAACCCTGACTCAACTATCTCAAACAATAAAGTGTTTTGTCACCTAACAAGGAGCCCAGAGGCAGGGTGGTTCTAGGTTGGTTTACTCGGCAGGTTAGCGTCAGCACCCAGGAGCCAGTTCTTTCCATCTGTCTGTTCTGCTGAGCTCAGTGTGCCGTCCACTGCCCTCGAATTTGCAGGAGGGCTGCAGTCCTCACAGCCTCCTGTCTGCCCACGTGAACATCCAAAGGCAGGTTAAAAGGCCCCTTGTCTCATGCCTCTCTCTCAGAAGCACCCCTCTGCAGACTTCCCCTTGCATCCCACAAAGTGCGTCTGTACTCACCTTGGACCACTCAGCGGCCCGGGAGTGGTGGAGCCCCTGTGATAGCTCGGCCCAGCAGGGTTTAGTCATGAGGGAGCTGTGGTCACTGACCACAACAAGGGCTTTGCCTGTGTGCCAGAAGGGGAATGGACAGTGGCAAGTGCTGCTGAGTGAGTCACTTGAGCCAAGCGAGGAATGAGCAGTCTGGGGCAGTGTTTCTCAGAGTGCAGTCCGGAGACCTGCAGAATCAGCACCCCCTGGGAACCTGTTAGACAGGCAGGTTCTCAGACCCCACCCCACACCTGAACCAGCTGCTGAGTTCAGACCAGCTTCTGAATCAGAAGCTCTAGGGGAGGGGCCCAGCCATCTCTTTTAACAAGCCCTCCAGGTGATTCTGAGCAATGCTCAGGTTTGAGAACCACTAGTCCAGGGTAAGGCATTCAAGCAATCACATTTCAGAATATACTTTTTGTTGAAGGTTAAATAATGAGAGGCAGAAATAGTCTTGTAGGTAAAACAGTGGAGTGCAGATTGGGAGATGGATGTTGTTTTTCAGCCTTGCTCTCTGTCACTGGCCCAGGATTTTAGCAGACCTAGAATACATACATATTTTCTTTATATGGTATCAAGTTTCAGCGGGCTGACCCACTTTTCTAAAGGAGTTCTGCCATAGTTAAGGGGATGGGATGGGGTTCTGGGGTGAGCTTCAGTGTCCACCTGTCGGGGTCCAGAATGCCCCAGCATGCCTGGTAAACAGGTGGGTTAGGCCATCGCAGGTCAGCTTCCATGTGAGAACTGAGGAACTTTCTCAGGGAGAATTCTTTCATTATAAGGGAAGTGAGTCTGGCAGAAAACCTTGGCCCAGTAACAAAAAGTCTCAGTTATTGCATGGGAGTGGCCACTCACAGTACAGGCTGGTGTGTGTGCTCAGATCTGTCTCCTGGCCCAGCCCCCTGTGTGTGTGGGGTGGGGGAGGGAGTTGTTGGGGACAAGAGGAAGGGTATTAAGTGAAAACTGAAAGAAGCGTTCTAAAACTTCTGTGAGAAACTGGGTGGGCGGAAGCAGCAGAGGCACCCTGCACTGAAGGGGACTTCCACATTTGCGCCCCCTCCCCCCTAACTTGGCCAGTCAGGGATGTGAGTGGGAGGAGCAGAGATGGTGCCCAGGGGCAGGGTGGAGCCCAGAGAAGGCAGCTGGGAGCTGGAGAGGAGGAATAAAGTTGGGACAACAGCCTGAGGTAGCTGAGCCTGTCTTGTGCCACTTATGGGAGAGAGGGGCCTCCCCAACCAAACCACACTGGGGATTCTCTGTGGCTCTTGTGTGGGACAGTGGGAGCATTTGCCAGCTGAGGGGGCTGGATGGGGGCAAGAGGAAGAAACCCAGGTTCACGTGTGGGGTATTAGTTTTCTAGGGCTGCCTTAACAAAGCTTCGCACAACAGAAACTTATTCTCTCACAGTCTGGAGGCTAGAAGTCCTAGCCCAGGGTGTCGGCAGCCAGGGCCGTGCTGCCTCTGAAACCTGTAGGGGACGCCTTCCTTGTCTCTTCTAGCTTCTGCTGGCTGGCTGGCAACCTCTGGGGTTTCTTGGCTTGCGACTGCATCGCTCTGCCCTCTGCCTTTGTTGTCACATGGGCTTCTCCCTGTGTGTCTCCATGTGTTCACATGGTCATCTTAGAAAGACAGCAGTAGGGCCCCCCCATCTTACCACGAAATGTACCTCATGTTACATCTGCAACAACCCTTTTTCCAAATAAGGTCACATTCTGAGGTACTGCGGGTTAGGACTTCAACATATTTTGGGGTGGGGTACAATTTAATCCATAACGTGTGGTGACCAGGGAGTCTCATTTGTGAGCCCTTGTGAGTGTCCCCTCATCTTGTTCCCTGCCTTCCCCCAACTTGCGGCTCCTAGGAAATACCTTTGTGGGATAGGGCTGGTGGTCTATTCTGTGATAGGTTGTGGAGCTTCACTTCACAAGTGTGTGCGCATGTGCGTGTGCGCGTGTGCGCGCGCGCGTATCTGTCTGTCTGTCTGTGTCTGCTGAGCTGTGGATGGCCAGAGCTCAAATAGCAGCTATTGATTTTTTATACCAGCGCATCAGCCAGGCCTTTTGGTCAAATGGATTTTACTTCTAAGTTGTTTCTTTGTGTATCTGGAGGAGCATATCCAAGGAAAATTATTTATTTATGTAAAATGGTGAGTGCTGGGGACAAGTATTTTTTTCTTTAGTGATTTTCTTTTTATTTTTTTGGTGGGAAATAAGAGGGAAGATTTAAGAATATGAAGCTTAATGAGCAATCAGGCAAAGCCGTGAAATCAAACTATGTTCTGTTGATTAAAATTCAGAAAAATACAACTAATGAAACTGCTGCCAGGCCTTGTATGCTGTAGTGTGTCTATGTGTGGATCTTAACTTGTTTCATTACCAGTTTAACTTAGCAAATGAATGAATTTGTGTGGGTTGATTCACATGCTGAAGCAGATCCTTGTGGGCAATTCATTGCTTTGGCAAGAAAATCCTTTTATTATTTCCTGGAAATGCTTGAATCGAGAAGATAATTCTCTTTCTGCTTCCATGTATTTTAACTACAGTCATTCAAGTATATAATAGGTCCTGTCTGTCCATGAGGAATAGCTGCTGTTACTGTGAATTTAAACACTTATCCTGTAAGTCTACTTTCAGGTGGATAAATGTCACATCCAAATTGCCTGTTAGTTTGACTTTCATGTAACTTAATTAACAGATTCATGTTTTGGGAAAATCTGATCTGTGATCCTGAAATTGGTTACGGTTGGTGTAATTTGTGGGTAATTAGGTGCCTTCACAGGGACTACTACTGTAGTCATTAGAGGGCTGGGGTAATTTGAGGATGAAATGTGAGAGAGATGGAGACAGCACTTGCTCTGTATTTCTTAATCTTTTAATCCATTTAACCTGGGTTGTAAATTGAGGCTTTGTTTTAATTTGAAATTATGTTTAGGCAGCTGGGAAGGGGTTTCATTAATTTACCACATTTAGGCCATAGTTAAAGGGGGAAGGTTATTCCCGATTGCCTACTTGGGCAAACTTAAAGTTACCCTGTGTACACCCAGAGTTCATGAAAGTTATGTTGATCCTCATTGGAAACCACACTCTACATTTAAAAACTGAGCCTAAAACCCAAACAAAAGCAAGCAAAAACAAAACCCACTTCGGAGATGGCATGGCTATTGTTCTTGCTGAGTTCAGAAATAGATTTTTGGCTGTGGAATAGAGTTTATGGATGCCCAGGTATCAGATAACCTGATCTCTTGCTGAGTTTAAGGCCTCTCTGTCACTTAAACGCACATCATTTACATTTTCTTTTTATTTCCACTTTTGAATTGGGAATAAAAGGAGAAACTGGAGGAGAAGAGAGATGTTCCAAGAGACCTGAACACCTGTAATACTGACTAAAACAGGAGGAGAGGGAGGAGACAGGAAGCAAGTGGAATAGGAAACTGGTAAAGACAGAAGAGAACAAACTATCTCTAGAGAGTTTGGATTTCGGGCACGTTCTTATCCACACGCGCTCTTTAGGGATTTGGTCAGGTAGATAGATGGTGACTATAGGTGTTAGTAATATGATATTAATCACCAGTCTTTTGTATTACTGTTTTCTTGGTGATTCATATCAGTTTTTTGTCCCTCTGTAATCATTTCTGTGATCATTAAAGATAATTTTTATTCATTCATGTAAGTCTTTTTAGGGACAGCTTTAAATATTGTGTCACATTAGTCATTTTATTCCAATTTGTATGTTTTACACATTTATTTTTAACATTATTGTGTAGTAAAAACTCTCTGTGCACATCTCATGTAGTTAATCTCCAGATCTATAGATTACTTTTTAGTAGTACCTTTGTAGAGTGTGGGTTTTTTTTAAGCTTTTTTTTTTTTTTTGGTTCCCCAAAACTTCTAGTACCCAAAGGTTGCTTAGGCTATTATGGTATGTTAGTTTTATATACTTATAGCTTTTGGAGTATTTTTCTTTGTTTTTTCCAGTATAATAACTAACGCCATACAGGCATTGGTGGAGTATTTTTCATGTAGGGATTTTAGAGGAATGCCAATTTTGGATATATTTGGCAGCATTCAGCACATGTTACTGCTGCTGTGTAAACCTAGGGCTTACAGACCCCTCAGGTCTGTTGCCCAGATTGGGTTACAAACCCTCCACACGCAGGTCTGTGAGCTAGGTAATAGAAAAAAAAAGGTTCTGGGAGCTGTGGGTATAGAAAAATGGGTTTTAATCAGATCTCGGAGCAACTGTCCTATTGTTAGTCTTTTATACTTAAGTCCACAACCCTGGACACCCGGGTGCCCATACACAGCTTGCATTAAGTAGTAACAAGGAACACCTGAGGACATTTACAGCAAATGCTCGGCAAGATTCTGAACATCCGAGGGGCCCTGATATTTTCCTATTTTTCCCAACAATCCACCCTTTCAGGGTCCCTCGCCATACAATTTACACATTCAGAATCTTCCACGATGTTCCCTTAGCAAGGATAAGTGACCCTATTCCATTCATACAACCTTTCGTCTGTCCAGTATGCCTAAAGGCTTGTCCTTAAGGTTTGTCTTGTAGTTTTGTTCTTTCAATTATTAGCCGCACATGTCTGGTTAGTAATTATCACTGGTATGAAGTTCAGTGTATATTCAATAAGCCAACACATCGGTCACATGAACGTAT
>NW_007730206.1:85034-85309 GCF_000696425.1 Galeopterus variegatus
AGAAGGGTTATTGGTACCAATAGGGGGAGTTCTCGCCCCTCTGGTAAGATACATGCTAGTTCTCCATCCTGGGAAGGGATGGCTGCAGGAATAGGTATCTTACCTGGCTTATGATACCAGACATTATCTGCTAGTACTGTTGGATCTGTAGGCTGTATATGTAACAGTATAGGGGAACTCATAATTGGCCATAATGATAATACATTTAAATGTGCCCTTTGGAATAGAGTGCTTATCTGTTCCAGGCCATGTTACCTTTACTCGAGGAGGCCAAG
>NW_007730206.1:87464-88171 GCF_000696425.1 Galeopterus variegatus
TTTGTAGCTGCTGCCTCAGGGATGGGTGTATGGTAATGGAGGCCAACTTCTCTATCTCCTCACCAGAGTATACCACACTATCCACCCCTAGGTCCCATAACTGCAACAGCCAAGCAGCCAGGGGCTCCCCCTGTTTCTGCTGAAACTATCTCCCCAAGTCAACTAATTCAACCTGGGTATACAGGACATAGGTGGTGAATTGGATCACCTGTGGATTGCCCACTGGTTGTCCACCTGGTCCCATAGGCTGCTTGTGTTTCAATTTCTCGTGCACAACAGGTCGTGCCTGGAGATCCATGTTCTCCCTCAACTCACCACTGGGTTGGTCATCTTCCCTGGTGTAAGAGGCAGGAGTAGCTAGTCACTGCACGTCATCCTCCAGGATAATTATCCATGCTTCCAACAACTCTGCTTTCTGCCACAAATCTCGATCAGTTTGCAGCACAGTGAGCAGTAGCTAGGCTCTGGTCAGCAGAAAAGTGGCCACTGGGCACCACATACTCAAGGACAGCCACATTTCCTCCCCCTCCCAAGGGATTTTCTGTTGTAGTGCCTGGTCTATGCTGCCTTGCAATACACTGAATAGAAACCAGATCCCAGCCAACAGAAAGTTGGCAATAGGACAGAGCATATTCAAAAGTAGCCTCATTTCCTCCTTCTTCCAAGGGCTTTCAGCTCCTGTACCTGCTCAGAATCCTGCTACCACT
>NW_007730206.1:88550-136212 GCF_000696425.1 Galeopterus variegatus
GGTAACTGGCAAAAAGGTCCTTGGAGCCGTAGGTTCAAGAGCATGGCCATGCAGGGTGGACGCCCAAGACAGTAAATACCAGCCAGGTGGCAGCATTGCACAGGCGCACTAACTCCACCCACACACAACTTGCTTACAAAGAATGTGCTGCACCACCCCCAACAAGACCTAAGGCAAGGGGTCCTGATAAAATTATTCTATTTTCCCAACAACAACAAAAGCCCAACATCTAAGATCATGAGAGTGTTTTACTAGAGGGACTTGGAAGTTCAATGAGCTATAAAGGGTTAAGCTGTTAGGTTCTACCATAGTACTGTAAGATTTTTTTTTTACAATTCCTGTCATCTATGGCATCATACCCAAATTGCACATTTAGTTCCATTATGCAGTGATTGTCTCAAAGTTTGAAACTCAAAGTTCTGACACTTATTATATTCCTACCTACTGGCATTTCCAAAATTGAGATAAATTTGCCCTTCTAGGAGAGAATGTGGGATCTAGGAAGGCCATATGAATGAAAAGGTGGGCAGCTCCAAGAAAAATAAATAACAGAGATAATAACTTTTAAAAACATGTTAATATTCTTGCATTTCTCTTATGAGACCTTTTCCTTGATCAGCAGAAGTATCTATCAGCTTCAAAGGATAAATAGAACTGTGACGTCAGGAATGCAAGAAAAAGAAAGCAGCTTTTGACTTCTAAAATAGGATTTTTGAATCCCAAGAAACACAGTCATCTTGAAAATGCCAGACACTTCCAAGAGAGAAAGGTTTTATAAATTTTTAAAGCTCTATTAACATTTCAAAAGCCAGACCTTGGCAATAGTAAAAATGGCATTTAGTGTAGGCTATATGGCAGGGAAACTGAGGCTATGACATAAGGAAAGTAAGTACCTTCAGAGTGATAAGGAGGGCACATCTTCCACTTCTGATTTGGTGGAGCATGGGGAGAAGAAGGGGCTGGAGTAACAGCAGCAGTTGCACTCCCTATTCAGGCTTCCCTCTCTGGGCTGGAATCTCAAAGTGGGGTGGAGTTGTAGTGGGAATAGGTGGGGTATTAGAGAACCTGAAGAGATTGGAGCTGGTAGTCTACTGCCCTTCTAAGAAAAAAGGAGAGGCCTTGCATTTGGCTCCGCATCATTTTCAACATGGCGCTGGAGCAATGGCATTCAGTGACAAAGGTGGCCTAATTTGATATCCTGCAATAACTGCTGATTCTCAGTAGCCTGAATGTGACATGTAGGATAATCTACGTATTCATGCATTCCCCCAGTGAGTAAAACTGGAATGGCGAACAGTCTGGTGAGCTAGCAGAGATAAGAAACCATAGCTTATGAGGGTTTTACAACCAGGTGTAAATGTCTGGAACCCTGGATCTCAGCAATGGGTGCTGGCCCATGCCACAAAAGGCCAGATGAAATCTACTTCAACTTAGTCTGGACTGCAGGTGTCAGGCTGAGCTGAGGTCTCATTTTCCTGATCCCCACCATGAGATCACATGAGCACCTTGTTCAACCAGATATCATCTTAGGGAGAAGTGAGAGGAGAGGCAGAAAGAGGGGAGAGACTAGAAATCTTCTTGAAAGAAACCAGCTTCCTAAAAGGGGCAATTAAACTTGCCCCATCAATTGGTAAAGCTCCCACTGTCCTCTCTTTTTCCCCTTCTTCTGCTCAGTGGAGTGGGGTTTCAAGAGCAAACCTAGATTGGTTATAGATAATAAAGAAGAGCCATTCTTCCTGACCATCTGAGAGTTGTGATTTTTTTCCCCCTAATGTAGATACTTTGTGCTGCCAAGTAGTCTCATGGAGAACTTCTTTCATTCCTTCATTCAGGAATGTGACTACCAAACATACAACAGGTACTGGTGACACAAACATCAGTTAGGTGTTTTTCCTGTGCCCAGGGAGCTGGGTACCTAACAGGCTGAATAAATAGTGGGCAGATGCTTACACCATGGCAGGAGGGCTCCCAAAATGATTCATACTGGGTGCTATCGGAGAGGCAGTCCCCACAGGTTGGGAGGCATCCAGGAAGACTTCCTGGAAAAGGGAGTTTCAGAGCTGAGTCCTTAAGCATAACTAGAAGTTAGCCAGGAGAGGGACAGGGGGAGAAGAAAGGCTTTTCAGGCAAGGGAAGAACCTACGTATGGCCAATTCTGGGATCTGCAAGCAGCTTACTGTACTGATTTTAAGATTCAGTCCCCTGCATTTTAACATCTCTGAAATCAGGATGTACCTAAAAATCACAGCATCTTACAATTTTTATTCTTGGTGATAGACTAGATTGGTTATAGAAAATAAAGAAGAGCCATTCTTCCTGACCATCTGAGAGTTGTGATTTTTTTTTCCCCCTAATGTAGATACTTTGTGCTGCCAAGTAGTCTCATGGAGAACTTCTTTCATTCCTTCATTCAGGAATGTGACTACCAAACATATAACAGGTACTGGTGACACAAACATCAGTTAGGTGTTTTCCTTTGCCCAGGGAGCTGGGTACCTAACAGGCTGAATAACTAGTGGGCAGATGCTTACACCATGGCAGGAGGGCTCCCAAAATGATTCATACTGGGTGCTATCAGAGAGGCACTCCCCACAGGTTGGGAGGCATCCAGGAAGACTTCCTGGAAAAGGGAGCTTCAGAGCTGAGTCCTTAAGCATAACTAGAAGTTAGCCAGGAGAGGAACAGGGGGAGAAGAAAGGCTTTTCAGGCAAGGGAAGAACCTATGTATGGCCAATTCTGGTATCTGCAAGCAGCTTACTGTACTGATTTTAAGATTCAGTCCCCCGCATTTTAACTTCTCTGAAATCAGGATGTACCTAAAAATCACAGCATCTTACAATTTTTATTCTTGGTGATAGGTAAAGTGAAGTTGTGGCTTAAAGTACCCTAACATGAATGAATTTTAAGTTTTGGGGCCCCACATTTGCCTGGTTCCCTTCCAAGGCCTTATGTTTAATTTTGCTTTTTTTTTCTTTTTAAAGATGACCGGTAAGGGGATCTTAACCCTTGACTTGGTGTTGTCAGCACCACGCTCTCGCAAGTGAGCCACAGGCCAGCCTTAATTTTGCATTTGTAATTTCATGTTCAGCTTCTTAAAATAGGTCCCCCAAACTGTATGAGCTTCAGGTCTCGCAAACCAGCATCCATCTCTAGTGTGTTTTAGAAGACTGGTAATTCAGTAGAGCTAAGATTAGTGCTTGTAGGGAATGTGGGAGAAGGGATCAGAGAAGGGCAACAGGGATGAATGATGAGAGACAGGAGATTTAGAATCCAATTTCAGTGAAAGATCGCCACATCTATTCTTCTGGTGGAAGAAGCCAGAAGCCTTGACTCCTGCCTCTCTCCCATGCCCCATGTCCAATCTGTCATTAAGTCCCATATACTTGGCCTATATCAGAGACTCGTAGTTCTCTTTTAACTCTTTTCCCTCCTTCTGTCAGGAACAGAACTCTAGTTTTAGTTAAGCACATGACTACTTTGAACAAAGACTGTATTTTCCAGCCTTCCTTGAAGTTAAATGTGGACATAAGTCTCAGATTTGGTCAATGGGATGTGTGGTGTGTCCCTAGAGTTTCCTTAAATAGAAGTGTTGTCTTATTTTCTTTCCCTTTTCTCCTTCCTGCTAGCAAAAATATAGACATGATGGCTGGAGCTGAAGCAGCCATCTTGGACCAGTCAGGAACAGAACTCTAGTTTTAGTTAAGCACATGACTACTTTGAACAAAGACTGTATTTTCCAGCCTTCCTTGAAGTTAAATGTGGACATAACTCTCAGATTTGGTCAATGGGATGTGTGGTGTGTCCCTAGAGTTTCCTTAAATAGAAGTGTTGTCTTATTTTCTTTCCCTTTCCTCCTTCCTGCTAGCAAAAATATAGACATGATGGCTGGAGCTGAAGCAGCCATCTTGGACCATGAGATGGCCTTAGGAATAGGGGCCACACATGGTGGAGTGAGACAGGATTCTGGATCACTTGCACTGTGGAGCACTATACTGACCCTGCTTTACCTACTTCTGGACTTTCACATGAGAGAGAAATAAACTTTTAGCTTGACTAAGATACCATTATTATTGATTTCCTGGTACTCACAGATAAAACCATTTCTAACTAATGATTCACTTTGCTGCAAGCCCTCATCACTATCCTAATCAGAGGTAGCAATATTTCTTGCCTGCCTTTTGAAAGAATTTATTAGTTGATATCCCTGTATTCTCTCATATCCACCTGAGCCTCTTTTTTGTCAGTTTTTTATACAATAGCCAAAGTGATTGATTCAAAATGCAAATAGATTGTCACCCCACCTCCCTTCAATCATATCAGTGACTTCTCACTGATATTAGGGTAAATCTAAGTAGTTACAATGGCAAGACTCCTCTGTGATCTGGGCCCTACCTATCCCTCCATCTTCATCTCATACCATGTCACACCGGCCTTTCTGTTTCTCAAGTGTGTTGTGATTTCTCCTACCTCAGGGCTTTTATATGTGCTGTAGCTTCTGCCCTAGATGCTTTTCCTCTCCTCCTGTCTCTTTGCCTTGAAAAACTCTGTCCATCAGAACTCATGTCAATCATCTGTTCTTCAGGGAAGCTTTCCCTCGTCTATCTTATATTACCTCATTTCCCCATTATCTGCTCTCATGGCTCCACATGCCTCTTTTTCATAGCATTTATCACAATATTGCCTTTATATTTTGTTCAAAATTTTTTGGTTAACATTTATCATTTCCATTAGATGATATGCTCCATAAGAACAGGGACGTATCATTTTTTGTTTATGATTGTATCCCTAAGGCCTTTTACAGTGTCTGACATATACCTGACACTCAAAAAACACTTTCTGAATGAGTAAATGAGAGATAAGTGGGAGTCAAATCATGTAGAAGTGGGTATGTCAAACAAAGACCTTTGTCCTCAAGAAAATATGACAATCAAGGTTTTTTGGCAGTAGAGTAAAATGTATGTAATGGAAAAATATTTTTGCCAGTGCTGTGAAGAACACATTGGAAAATTCTATGTTGGAAGTAGACAAGTTTCAGTGGCCATAGCAGATATACAAGTGGGAAATTATAAGGGCTTAAGTTTGTGTTATTTCCCGTTCTTTTTGAGAATTCCCCAGTATAAATCAGGTTGGGTCTCAGTTTTCTCCACTGCTGGTTTGGGATCTGGCTTTCATGGCCTGGTTAGTGAATGTTCCTTTTTCATCCTTCCAATATGTTGCTGCTATTATTTTATTTGCTCTTCTTCTTGTTTTTGCTGATTACATTTTTAATCTCTTTATTCTAGTTTTAGAGGAGTTTCGGGAGAGAGCAAAATCAGATGATGTGTTGAATGACACTTTAACTTGGAACTTCCTACATTTTTGTTTTATTATGAAAATTCTTTATTGTTTTATTGCAATAAAACTCAGGTTGGCCAAGACTTTTATGTGACAGTATAAAATGATAGCAAAAGTGTGGTTGAAAGAGTAGGAGTACAAATTGGTACAACACTTCTGGAGAGCAGTTTTCTTCAAAGTCTTAAACATATACATTTTTTTGAACCAAACTTCCACCTCTAGTAATTTATCCTATGGGAATATTTTAGCGTTAAGGATGTTCAGTGCAATGTTGTTTACAGTAATGAAAAATTGTCCAACAATTGAGGGCTGATTAAATAAACTGTATGCTTTCACAAATCAGATATATAATAATTAAAAATTATGTTGTAGAAGCAAGCTTCTCAAATAGCACTACTATGGAGAATGAATGGTCATTTGCCAAGGGATATGATATGTGAGGCCATAGGACAAACAGCTCTTCTTCCTCAAGTATGAATTTTCTTAGTGATTTGGGAGTGAGCCAGATACTACTGGTTACCGATCCCAGCATCCATTCTCGCTTTCTTCCCCAGTAACAAAACTCTGATCTGTAGTGTGGGATGCTGATGCTCAAAATAAGACTACATTTCCCCCATCTCTGCTGTAGCTAGGCGTGGCTTTAGGAGAAAACGCAAAGCAATGAATTATTAGTGAAGTGTTATGAGAGGCCTCCAGGAAGACTACCTTGATGGAGCCGACTCAACGTGGGTGAGGATAAGGAGCGGGCATTTAGCTACTTTCCATACTTAAAAGCTTCTGCTCAGTTTAAAACAAATTTTTAAAAATTACTATTAAAGTCAAAGCGAACACAAAAAGTTCAAATGTCTGGCTAATTCTAATTTGAGGAGTGTAGGAACAGACGAAAAAGAGGTAGGATGTGGGAAGAGGATGGTTGTTTTATTTCTGAGAGAACCTTGGACATGCAATGCTGATTTTCCTCTATGATTAAGTCGAGTATGAAAAGGCTGACAAGGCTTGTACAAATTGCTTGTGGCAGACACTTCTTTTTGTCTTTTCACTGTGCCCATGAGAAAGTCTTCTAGCTAAAACAAGAACAGGTGTGGGGCTATCTTCTCACCTTATAGAACCCAAGATTCCCGCCCTACTCCTCCTCCTGAATTTGCCTAGGATCTAATATGCAGGGTTTCAGGATTTAGAAACGGTGCACGTGGATTTCTCTCTCTGGCATCTGAAAACCTACACTTGTCTAAATCTTGTACAAAGTGGCCCTAATGCTGTTATTTACTTAAAATTTGACGGGAGAACAGCGATGGCCCCTGGGCCAGACTGGCGGAGATGACGCTCGCTGGGTACCCATCCCGAGAGTCGGGGGCGGTGCGAGTCTGGGCCCCGCCCCTATGCGAAGCCAATCGTTCGGGGCAGGAGCGGGAGGGGCGTGGCGGGCCCTGCAGGCAAAGCCGTGATTGGCATGCAGGCTCCCGCTGCCCGCGAGGCAGCCCGGACGTCTAGCTTACAAGAACCCCAGGCGAGTGCGGACCTACAAAGTTTGTCCACTTCGGGGCACCGTAGTGGCTTTCGCCCCGGCGGGGTGGGCTGGGCTCCGCTGGGCTGGGCTGGGCTGAGCTAGGCGGCCGCAGCCGGGCTCAGTCCCGGGGAGCCCCTGATGGCTGCGGTCTTTCTGGTAACGCTCTATGAGTACTCGCCGCTTTTCTACATCGCGGTGGTCTTTACCTGCTTCATCGTGACCACCGGTCTGGTACTAGGATGGTGAGTGTCCGAGGTAGGGGCACGGGACGAAGGGGCGGAGAGCCGGGGACTGATGTCACGGTGAGCAGCAGGGGACACAGGAATAAGGGGGTCACGGGGCTGAGGCGCCTGAGGCCATTTGGGAGTCTGTGCTGAGGGCTCCTACGGCTCTGGGAGGAAAACAGGGTGGACACCGCACCTGCGTCACTGTCCTGCATCACCGTCCTGTCCCCGTTGCTGCGGGCATCAGGGGGTGTTACCGGATTGGGGTATTTTACCCAGCTTTGTTTCTAGGTGATAAAACAGCCAGGAAGGGCCTGGTCTTGGTGTTGGGATAAAGTGCTTGTCCAGCAGGCTTCTGTCCCTGATTGGGGCCTACTGTGTGTCTAGGGTATATCGGTCACCTGGGGTACGGTGCGCAGACGTGTACAGTGAACGAGATTAATTGTGTTTCTGACCAGAACTGAGCACTTGGTCTCAGATCTTTCAGCATGACTTATGACTGAACTCTGTTACTGTTTGAGAATTTAATGGTTTCTACATACATTCCACACCTTTGGAAGTAATATTTAGTCTATAGAACTATAAAATCATAACTTCAGAGCTGGAAGTGACATTAGAAATAAGTTACACTGAAGGGGTAGAGGCAATCTACCTGTTGAAGACACGGAGAATGGACTGTTATATAACCCTTGAACAATTCTAGCCCAGAGATTCTACAATTTCTCTGTGAGGAGATGTAACTGTATCCTGTTTAGCTAAGCCTTATAAATACAGCTAGTTGAAACCATGTCATTGTTCGCAACAGTTTTTTTTTTCTAGGCTGCAGCCTACAAAGTCTCTTTGAGAAGATGGTGGTTCCAAATAGATCAAACGGTAGTTCTAAGTGGTAACAGCCATGACCTGAGGAGGTCAGAGAGAACTCTGTTGATGAGAAAGACATGAACTGGATTTTGCAGAATGAGTATTTTGAAAAATAAATGGAGTCGAATGTGTATAGCAGAGAAGAGAGAGCATTTCAGAATACAGCATGAACAGAGGGGCAGAGGAGAACATGTTAGTGAATAAAACAGGCTGTGTAAAATGAGTTTAAAAATACCCTTAGATCACATATATGTGATTACTTTTTAAAAAGGACGTAGGCCCTTATGGGTTTCTGAAATATGCCATCTTTAAGGATCTAACCAAAGTTTTAACATTTCCACACTGCTCCCCACCCTCCCAGCAGTAGAGCATAAAGTTCCTTATATGTGGATGGGAGAAGATGAGATCAATCTTACACAATTTGTTATTCTTGATCTATCAAATTTTATTGCTATTATTCATTCCAGAAAGTTTGTAATTGGAATTAGGAAGGTGTTGCCCAAGTGAGAAAAGTGGTCTTGTCACAGGATTTTTAAATGACTATAATGTTAGTGTTATTCTTTTAGAGAAACATAACTTTCCTCCCCTAAGGAAAATAGGTAATTAGTTAATAATTGCATTATATGCTTAAATTTGTATTTTAAATACGCCAACTGAGATATCTTAGCTATCCATCTTTAGCATTGGGAACAAGAAAATGTGTGAAATCCATATCAATAATGATGCTGGCATCTGTGGGTGAAGGGTAGTCAAGAGCCTCATGTTTGTAGTTGTTAAGAGATAAGACTTTGGAGTCAGACAGAAATGGGTTCAAATCCTGGCTCTGCCAGTTTTAAGACTTGGTTTGAAAATTTAATGATTGCCTTTTAGGTATGGCTTTTACAGGGGTGGAAGCTCGGGTAATTATAGAACTTTTGGAAGGTTAGACTAAGCACTGCTGAGGCCATAAGATCAGGTAAATGCCAGTCACTTCCATCCTGATTTGGACCTAACTCAACAATTTTTTACATCTGGGTTAACTTTGCCTGTGGAGATAAAATTTTTACTATGTTTATTTGTAAGCCTAAGTTAAGGCCACAGATTTATTGACTAGAAGCAATGAAAACTTGGACACCATCTGGATCTTCTAAAAACATCTTTCTAATAGTACCCCAGCCAGAAGGGTAAACTAGTTAATTCACCATGATTTTCTCTCTTGTCATTGTTTGTTTGTATTTTTAACCTCCCAAAGTACAAGCCCTAAAGTCATCTGTTTACTCTGGCATGGTTCTTACCTCAATACTGCTCTTGGTTTCTTTCCCCTTGCTCCTTTCCACTGCTCTCTGTGTCCACCTGCACTGTGAGGAGTGGAGAAAAAAAGGGAGTATCTGATTATTGGAATCCCAATAGCAGTAGCAAAGAATCACACAACTGGAAGTATGGAAGTATGGTATGTGGTGCTTTCTGTGAGCTCTAATAGTGCCTGCCAGGTACTGTGTGGAAAGGAGCCCCAAATGCCATATATATTCTTTAACAGTTTCACATCATCAGGGACCCTGACTCAGCCACTGCTCTCTGCCTCCTCTTGACTATGGGTTATTAAGCTGCTGTCTCTCAACTTCATACCACCTTTATATACTCTGCTTTGTGAATCTGAGACAGAACTCTAAAATCACATTTCTTCTTTGCTAGCTGGCTGCATACAGGCTTTACCAATAAGGGAGGGAGACTGGAAGGCTAAAAGAGGACGAAGGGACTTGCTGGTTCCTATTAGATTCCCTTTCTTGTCTGTCTTACCACATCAATAGTCCTCATTCTGGCAGCAACAGGTGGTCCCAGTTGTTCCAGTTTATAATTTTCTGCTCTCCTAGAACCAGAATCATTGCATCTCTTAAAGATAAGTATCCTTTCCTCAGACTTGAGTCCCAGCCCCATGGGGTCTCTCCTCCAAATTTCTAAAGTGTAGTAATTCTCTTTCCTTTATTCCCTTGTCCTAGGAGTGATAGCTGCTTCCTGCCATTACTACTTCTTTGATACTCAGTGTCCCCTTTTAGTCTTTTCAATTCTTCAACATCTGGGTAACTTTTTTTAAATTTTAATACTCTGTTAAAATAACTGGTGTGGTTTTGGTCTCCTAACTAGACCCTGACCAATAAGGAAATTGTTACTAAGAATGGAATCAGGGGAGGGGGAACTCTTAAAGATAGGATTTGGGGATTGGTTTGGTTATTTCTTAGCTCCTTGCCAATGAGAAATAAGTTTCTAATAATCCATGGCATGTAGTGGCATCACAATTAAACAAATAACTACCTTTCGTTGACTGCGATAAAATGATTTTTGAAGCAGCACCTTGTGGGGACCAAGTGGCTAAAGCACTTGACTGTTATGGCAGTAATGAAGACTACAAAGACTGAGGAGGGGCAAGATTGTTGCTTCGGAGGTCACTGGAGCACTTACAGAAAGAAAATGACAAGTTCAGGTCTTTAAACTCTCATATCAAGTCTTAGAGAATCAGAGTTTCTGTGGTCCTGAAGCACTTTATCTTTTGTAGCCAAAGAGCCAGCCTTGCTAAAAATTGAACAGTGTTAATTGTGCTGGTAATAGAATTACACAGCCTTGTTAATGTCTCATTTAGACATTGATTGGACAGAAATAAAATCCTGAGACTTGGAGTGGGGGACATCTAGATAGACATGGACAAAGCTAAGAATCTTGAAACCCCAGTCACTCTGAGCCTTCCTTGTTGATGAAAGCAGCTTGTCTTCCACGTGTGAGAAAACTAGCCTTCCCTTGCCCGAAAATCCTATAATAACCACACCTAGAGCATCTGCTTTGTAAATGGATATCCATACTGAAGACCTACTTCTATTACCTCTCACCATGAGACATGCTCCACAGGACAGGAACAAAATCTGACCTGGTTAGAAATAGCCTGTATTCCAAAATAACTGCAAAATTTTGCTAATTTGTATCTGCAGGAACCTGGAGAACATGTGTGAGAATGGATTGGAAGTATGTTAAGCCAAGGAGGATAGAATGTAACACTAGATCAGATCAGATTTATTGGTCTGGGTATATTCTCAAGAAATTTTGGATCTAAAGTGTTAACTCATACTTGTTTGGTTGACTGAAACTTGGACTCAGTATTGGCCTGTGTTTAATAAGGGTGAGATGTTTAGTGCTTTTAAATTTCCCTACAAGTACTGCTTTGTCTGCGTCCCACAAATTTTGATATATATGTTTTCATTTTTATTCAGTTCATAATTTTTAAAAATTTCCATTATGATTTCTTCTTGATCTCTGGGTTATTTAGAAGTTTGTTATATAGTTTGAAAATATTTGGGAATTTTTAAGATATCTTTCTGTTGTTAATTTATAATTTGATTCCATTGTGATCAGAGACCACACATTTTGATTTGACTTGCAAATTTATTGAGACTTGTTTTGTAGATCAGAATATGATCTCGCTTTCATAAATGTCCTGGTGTGCTTAAAAAGAATATATATTCTACTATTGTTGGTTGAGATGTTCTATAAGGGCTAATGAGGTCAAGTTGCTTGATAGTGTTATTGAAGTCTTTGATATCCTCACTGATTTTCTATCTACCGGTGCTACCAATTATTGAGATGATGAGGAGAACTGAGATCTCTTCCTATAATTGTGGATTTGTCTATTTCTGTTTATAGCTTTATCAGTTTTTGCTTCATATTTTGAAGTTCTATTAATAGGTGCATAAACATTTTGGATTATTATGTCTGTATGATGAATTGATCCCTATATCATTATGAACATCTTTACTTCTAAGAATAGTCTTTGCTCTGAGATCTACTTTGGTATTAACATAGCTACTCCAGCTTTTTTTGATTAGTATTAGCAGGTGTATCTTTTTCCATCCTTTTACTTGTAATCTATTTTTGTCTTTATATTTATTTATTTATTTATTTTTCGTGACCGGTTAGGGGATCGCAACCCTTGGCTTGGTGTCACCCACATGGCGCTCAGCCAGTGAGCGCACCAGCCATCCCTATATATAGGATCTGAACCCGCAGCGTGAGCGCTCCTGCGCTCCCAGCACGGCACTCTCCTGAGTGAGCCACGGGGTCGGCTCTTAGATCGCAACCCTTGGCTTGGTGTCACCCGCATGGCGCTCAGCCAGTGAGCGCACCAGCCATCCCTATATATAGGATCTGAACCCGCGGCGTGAGCGCTCCTGCGCTCCCAGCACGGCACTCTCCTGAGTGAGCCACGGGGTCGGCTCTTGTCTTTATATTTAAATTGGGTTTTTTGTATGCAGCATATGCATAGATGGGTCTTATGCTTTATCCAATCTGCTAATCTTTGCCTTTAGCAAAGGCAAAACGTAAATCATTTATGTTTAATGTGAGTATTGATATGATTGGATTTAAATCCACCATTTTGCTATTGGTTTTCTATTTGCCCCATCTCTTTGTTGTTCCTTTTTCTTTCTTGTTGAAGCCTTCATTTCCATTAGTTAAATAATCTATGTGATTCCATTTTATCTCCTTTGTTGGTTTATTAGTAATAACTTACTTTAGTGATTGCTTGGTCTATGTATATTCTCAAGAAATTTTGTATCTAGAGTGTTAACTCATATTTCTTTGGTTCGCTGAAGCTTGGACTCAGTGTTTGGGTTTGTAGTATACCTCTAACTTATTATAGTCTACATTCGTCAAGAAATTTTGTATCTAGAGTGTTAACTCATATTTCTTTGGTTCACTGAAGCTTGGACTCAGTGTTTGGGTTTGTAGTATACCTCTAACTTATTATAGTCTACATTCAAGTAATATTTTGAAGATATTTAAATAAGAAAAACATTATATTTCTCCACATAGTTAGCATTTTAGTGTTCAAATGCTTTATCTGTCCTCTGTCTGTCCCCTGCAGACTTCAGTTACATATGTATTATACTATTTGAAGTTGTCTCTTGGCTCACTGATGTTTGTTTTTGTTCAGTCTTCTTTTCCTCTCTGTTTCATTTTAGGTACTTTCTATTGCATTGTTTTCAGGTTTTCTAATCTTTTGTTCTGCAGTGTCTAATCTGCTCTTAATCTCATCCAGTGTGTTTTTGTCTCTAGAAATTGATTTGGGTCTTTTTTCTATCTTATATGTCTCTATATAATATGTTCGATCTTTCCTTATCTTCTTGAACATATGGAATATAGTTATAACAGCTATTTTGATGTCTTTGTCTACTCATTCTAGTATCTTTATCATTTCTGGATCTATTTCTATAGATTAGTTTCTCTCCTAATTATCAGTCATATTTTCCTGCTTCTTTGCAGGCCTGTTAATTTTTTATTGGATGCTAAACATTGTAAATTTTACCTTATTGGGTGCTAGATATTTTTGTATTCATACAGATATTCTTGAGCTTATTTCTGGGTCACAGTTAAGTTACTTGTAAACAGTTTGATGTGTTACAGGCTTGCTTTTCAGCTTTGATGGGCAGGACCAGAGCAGCCTTATCCAACTGTATTACTTTAATTATAAAATTAATTCATCTAAGTTGAATTTTTACTCCATTTGTCAATCTATTGGCTTTTTCTCAGCATTAGATTTATTCATGTCTTTTGAAGTTTTAGTTTGTAATCTAAATTTTAGTGGAAGGTTTTTGTTTGTTTTGTTCTTTTTCTCCCTTTGTCATCATCCTCATTGTTGAGACATTTTATAATTGCCTACACTCAGATTCCTAGACCTCTGGTCCAGAACCAGGTCTTATAATAACAGTTCTGTCTCATATTGATATTGGTCTAACCCAGTTCTTGGTTTCAGGTTGTGAACCTGGCTCTGGCCCTTGTCTTCAGTGGACCACCTCTACTGGCCTCTTTATTACATGAAAGGCTTAGTTGCCATTTCTTGCTACCAGGCTCAGAACCCACCAAATCATGGCATCAGCCGTACTCATTACTTTGTTTCTTTCCCTTTTCAGACTTGTAAAGGAATCTGTCTTTAAACACAGCTATATCTCTTTTTTTCCCCCAACCTTTTTCCTATAAAAATTTTCAAACATATGAAACACTGGAAAGAATTATACTACAGTGAACACACATTTGCCCATCACTTAGATTCTACCATCAACATTTTACTATAATCTCTTTACTACTATCTGTCTATTTATCCATCCTTCTGTCTACCAATCAGTCATCTTATTTCGTGATCCACTTCAAAGTAAGTTGTACTCTTCATCTGTAAACACTAAAGTATTGTGTATTATTGGCTGGAGTTCAATGTTTGTTTTTGTTTGTAGTTCTTTTTTTTTCTTTTGAAGTAATACTTATATACAATGAAATGTACAAATCTTAAGTGTACCATTTGCAGAGTGTTACCAAACACATCATCTATACAACTCAAACCTCTATTAAGATCTAGAACATTACCATTGCCACAGAAATTTACCTTATGGCCTTTCCCAGTCAATTCCTACGTCTGCCCTCCCAAAAGCAATCATTGTTGTCTTTTTTATTTCTACCATAGATTAGTTTTGCCCACCCTGGTATTTCATATTAGGGAGGCTTCTTTCATACAGCATGATGTTTTTTAAATTTATCCATGTGATTATAGCAATAAGTCATTCCTTTTCAGTGCTGAGTACCACTATTCCTTTGTTTAAATCCACAGTTTGTTTATTCATTTCAGCTGGGACTTTTTGTCTTTTCTTTTTATCTATCACTGCTATGTGTTTGGAGAGAAGGGAGCGCATCAAACTGCAATCCCCTAACTTAACTGGTGTATATTCATTTTAGGTTATTTTATGCAAACTGAGTAAATTTAGCTCATTTTAAATTTTACTAGGAATTTGAGTTTAGTCTCTTTCATTTTACTTTTAAGTCTATTCAATGTGCATTGTAGGAGTTAACATTTTTACATGAAATTTAGAAGTAGAAAATACATTATGTAAGTGAAGGGCTATATTTGGTATTTTAAAAGTTCTTGTTCCAGAAAATCATATCAGGTAGTCTGTATATTATATATGTATTCGTTTTTCATATATTTTTAAAAATTCAATAATTCTATTATGTTTTTACTGTTATAGTAAATATCATTTATCTATAATCACTATGCTCCTTTGTTGTTATTAACAATAATATTAACAGTAGAACTTTCTTTTCAAGATTATGTCAATTCATCCAGCTGAAAAATATATTGCACTTTTGAGGGATCTCTAATTTCCCTTAATTGTAGATTAATTCTGCAATATAATGTAAATTGAGTAAAGCCTCTTTTTCTGGTACTTATGTTAAAGGGAATAGCTAATGAAGCACAACCTACTTTACATATAACAAAGTTTCAGCATTTTTTAAGATATGTTTTATTTTATTTTTACCTTTCTTCAGGTTTGGTTGGGATGTTCCAGTAATTCTGAGAAATTCAGAAGAGACCCAGTTCAGCACAAGAGTTTTCAAAAAGCAAATGAGACAAGTCAAGAATCCTTTTGGTTTAGAGATCACGAATCCATCTTCAGCTTCAATTACAAGTTGGTGGCTATTTTCCAAAGATTTTCCCTCATCGTATGCCCCTTTTTTAGCCGTTTTATTTTCTTTATTGTTTTCTCTTTATTGGGCTTTTAAAAAACATTTATTGAGCACCTGTTTTGCTCCAGGGACTGGATTGCATACTGCAGATACAAAGACTAAGAATTCACAAGCCTTGCTCCTAGGGAACTTATCAACCAGTAAACAGGCAGATATGTGTACAAATGAGAGTAATAAAGTATTACTGGTATTAAATGGAGAGAAGTCTGTTAGGACACTGTGCCGTTTTCATTAGTCTTTAGTGAAGTGAGAGATGTAAGGGTGGTGTAGTATGTCTAAGTACAGTTAATGTAAGGTTGCCAACCTTCTGCAGAACAACTGTCTTTTCATTTGAAATTATGTTATTTTGGTATAAATTATTTTGGAATAAAATGTTATTTTTGTAGACGGTAATTATAGATGGCAGTTTGTTTCTTTACTTGGAAAAATAAATTGTCTGTAGGAACATCTAGGAACCATTGGAATGAAATATAGAGAGAAGTGGTTAAGTTTGCTAAGGTGTTAACTTTGCTTCGTACTGCTGTAACAAAATATCGTAGACTGGGTAATTTATAAACAACAGAAATTTATTTCTCACAGCTTCGGAGGCTGGAAAATGCAAGGTCAAGGTACAGGCAGGTTCAGTGTCTGGTTAGGGACGTGGTCTCTGCTTCCGAGACCATTGTTGCTGCATCCTCTGGAGGGGAAGAAAACTGTGTTCTCATGTGGCAGAGGTGGAAAGGCAAGAGAGCCCAACACTGTGTGAAGCCTTTTTTTTATAAGAGCCTTAATCCCATTCACAAGGGAGATACCCTCATGACATAATCACCTCTTAAAGGTCCTACTTCATAATACCATTACATTAGCTGTTAAGTTTCAATACCTGAATTTTTGAGGGGACACATTGAAACCATAGCCGGTGGGGAGGCATATTCTAGAAAGGCTTCATAAAAGAAGAGTATGCTAAGTCTCTTATTTTTCTTTTCTTCCTTCCTGTTTTTTTTTTTTTTAGTAGAGTCTTTAAAAATAAGCAAGTGTTTACCTCTTGAGCTTGAGGGAAAATCTAAGTAGAGAGAGAAGCAGGAACAAAGCACTGAGATAGATGAGAAACAGAATAATACATTAGAGAAACAATAAGGAGTTTGTTATGGACAAAGCACAGGGTGCAACAGGTAAGAGAGAAGAGTCTAGTAAGACTCACGTTCTCAGGATCCTCCATAGGCAGATCCTGTTACCCAGATAAGGAATGCAGGAGGAATAGCAGGTTTTAGAAGAAGGGTAATGAGTTTAGTTTTAAACTTCTGGACTTCAAAGTGCTTTTGTGACAGTTGAATAGAGATGATGCATAGGCAGTTCTAGATACAGTTCTTAGCTCTTCAGAGATTTCTGAGATGAGTCCTTATCACCTTTTATACTTGCTCACATTTCAGGTATTTTAAACATAAGCAAACTAAATCTTTCTCAGCTTTTCTTCTTACTCTAGCTGCTGCCCTACTTCTCTTCCCTTCACAGCCAGCTTCTGAAAAGCTGTTTGCATTTGCCTTCTCTTCTTAGCCTGCTTGCCTTCTACTGCTCAGTGCAGTGCAGTCCGACTTTTGCCTGCTTCTTTCTACTCAGGTGACTTTCTCCCAGATCACTGGCAGTCTTCAGATCCAGTGGAAGCTTTCCAGGCCTGAGTGAGTGCTCTGTCTGAAGTGTTTCACAGACTTGACCCGTCCTTCTGACCTCATAGCTTGCTCCCTTGGTTTCTGTAGACCATTCATGTCTACTCATCCCTCCTGCCTCTAACTTCCAGAATATAATCACTTGTCAAAAGTCAGTTCACTTAGTCAGTATGGATCATCAACCTTAAATCTTGATTTATGAAGGAAAAAGTACAAAATTTCTTACTCTTTCTCCTTAGCTGTCAATACTTAGCCCTATGAATTGAAGGTAACTAGGACCTTTTTTTCCTCAAATAGTGGATAAGAGTTTTCATTCTGACATTTTTCACTTGGGAAAACCAAATTTTAAGATATGACATGGAGAAACTAATTTGTTTAGAAGATGGTAAGTTGTGCATGACTGATTGAAATGTACAGTATAGTGGTGGTTCAGTGACCTCTGACTTCTGTGGCCATGGACTTGAACCTGTTACAATGACATATCTGGCTCTGGAGCAGGACTGCCATTAAAAAAAGTCTTCCCGCACAAGACTGTTCTTCCTGTAGTACAGTTCCACAAGCCTGGAAATGCACTGAAAAAGTAAGAAGAGCTAATACATTGTATACAAAACACAGGGCACCTGTCAGCTAGAATGTGTGAGACAATCCATCAATCTGCCTTTCAGGCAGAAATACGGATAGTCAGAAGCCAATCCTGCAAATGTTTGAAGCAAATGAAAAGATAGCCTGTAAATGAGATCTCTCACTATGCCTACACACTAGGTGCTAGCCAACAGTAGCATTACTCAAATACATGAAAAAATTTTAAATGTGTGGACTTACAACATGATTAATTTTGGTAATCATATTGTAATTTAAAAAATACCAATGCATATCACTCATTATCCGTCTTCTATGGGGAAGTAAAGAGAAGGATTTTGGTGGAAGTTGTGCTCAGCAGAATATAATTTGTTTGTTTAAACTGTGGAAAAGTGATGTCATTAAAGATGTCGACACAGGACATTGAAATAATATTGTGTCAATATTTGTGATATTTTAAAAGGTTATTTCATTTGATTTATAGGTAGTTTAAAAATAGTTATCAGCACTATGCTCTCCCAAGTTAGAGACATACTATTTGAAAGTTTGGTTAAAACCCAATTTGTAGTGGTCTCTGATGCTCTCCCCAAATGTACATATGTAAAGTCTATAAACAAGTCTTTCATGCAGCTCTGAATGGAACTCTGATTCTTTTTTTTTTTTTAAAAAAATCATTTATTTTAATTGTACATTTTGTGGGGTACAGTTTGCTGTTTCAATACATGCATATATTGTATAATGATCCAGTCAGAATAGTTAGCATATCCATCACCTAAACGTTTATCATTTCTTTGTGGTTACAACATTCAAGATCTTCTTTCCTGGCTATGATGAAATATGCAATACAGTATTATTAGCTATTGTCACCCTAGAGCACCAGAACTTATTCTTCATATCTAATTGTAACTTTGTATCTGTTGATCAACCTCTCCCCAACCCCTCCCCTCCCCTTCCCAGCTTCTAGTAACCACTATTCTACTTTCTATTTATTTCTATGAGAACAACTTTTTTAGATTCCACATGTGAGCTCTTATTTTTTTTTTAAAAAAAGCAAATGAACTGTGTAGTTTTATATATTCTGTAAGTTAATTTTTTTAAAGGTTTATATTCCTATTTTTTAAAAAAATATAAACAAACACATATATATGGGTTTCCTGTCTTCTGAGATAAACAGTAGCATATGCATGATATGTACTTTTCTTCACCTTGTTTTTTTTCGTTTAGCAATGTATCCTGAAGATCATTACATAATAATACATACAGATATTCTGATATGCTTCAATTCATTTTTAATAGCTGCATAGTATTTCATTGTAGAGTACCGTATTTCATTCATTTAATCCCCTGTTGGTGGGCATTTGGGTTGATTCTAGCATTTTGCTATGATAACTAGTGCTACAGTGAATAGCCTCATACATACATCTTTTTTACATTTTTGCCAGTAATATAATAATATTATGTAATCATTTTCTGCATTTTGTTTTCTTTCTTCTTCCACTTTTTCTCATATGCTTTTTCTATTTTTCCGTTCCCTATCTACCTTCAACTTTTTTCTCCTTCCTCATGTTGTATGGTTCTAAAGTGACATAGAGAAGAATATGTGATTTTACATATATGTGTAGATGTATGTGTGTTTGTATATAAAAACTTGTATTACTGGAGAATTTTTCTTCAGCCATTTAATAACAAATGAAATTTTCCATTCTTGAATTAATACTTGATGATTGGAATCGTAGACAAATTTGAAATCAAATTTTGCTCCAATTACCTATGCAAAGTTCTACTGATTAAAATTTTAGCTGAACCATGGTTAGAACTGGCCCAGTGCCACTGCTGCTACACATACTCAGAATCTCAGACTCTGTGTACATACTATTAAATACTGAGAAGAAAAGAAAAAATATCAATCAGTTTTTGGTATCCTATGGAGTATCTGCTTGTATTTGTGTATTTCCTTTAAGCACATACTCTTGATCACATTTAAAAGCATAGGTAATGTATAGTCAGAATTCCTATTAGCAAGCAACAGAAACAACTTTAGTGAAAGAATATTGGATAGCTTACAGAATTGCTGGTAGGTTTGGAGAGCCAGAATCAGAAACCAAGGCTGTTTAGCCAGGAACAGTGACCAATACCATGCCCTTTGATCTAGTCAGTACACCACTGCCAAGCAGTACTAAATGTTGCAGCTTGCACTGCCAGCAGTGTGAGACACTGGATGTCATTACCCTTGAACTTGATATTGCTACAAATGCAACTAGCAAGGGGGAAAGGATCACATAGGTGGCACTTAGTAAGTTCTTTGTAAGTGTTAAATAAGTAAAACTATATAATTTATATGTCCACTTATAATTTAGATGTCCACATAATCAGATCTACTCAAATTGCAATATCTTTTCTTATGTCAAAAGTAAACAAATGAATGATTGCTATTGAACCCTCCATGTTTTGGAACCCCCACTCTTTCCTCAGGATATTTTACATATCACATGGCACATTAACTGCATGACAAGACTGTATATTAATGTTGTCAATGTATATATAAATGTTAGTAAAGCTCAATTTTTTAAAAATATTTTTCTTACTCCAGTAATCATTTCGTGGATCCCATGGGTTGTGTGTATCTACTTTTGGAGACAGCTCTATTCTGCTGTACTGTTTCTTATAGTTAGTATTATATACACTATGAGAGTGCTAGGTTATCAATAATTAACTGTGTATTTTAGTTTTTAAAGTCTATGTGGGAAAAGTCTTGGAGTCACCAAGAAAGAAAATTAAATAATAATTTCTAAGCTTAAATGTGTAAATAGAGTTTATTGATAGCCCTAAAAAATTGTGCAGACATTGAGATTTTTGTATCTCTTGTTATAGAAGCCTATTCCTTCATTTATAGGTGTACACCCTTTAACAAGTTCTTTTAGCCTGGCCAGCATCCAAAAGGAAGATTTTGCTACTCACCATCTATAATTGTATTAGAAGTTACTTTAGGTAATTTTCTTTCTCTTTCTCATTTGTTTTCTATAGCGGGCATAACCTTGACAACAGATTGCCTTGAAGATAGCTTCCTTACATGCTACTGGGGGTGCAGTGTTCAAAAATTATATGAAGCTCTGCAGAAGCATGTTTATTGCTTCAGAATAAGTACTCCTCAAGCATTAGAAGATGCTCTGTATAGCGAATATCTCTATCAAGAGCAGTATTTGTATCCTTTTATCTGATACACCCATTAGCACATGAAAATTAGACTTTTTATAGGTAAAATAAAGTGCTGCTAAGTAACTACTTATCATTTTTGGTATATTTTTGTTCTTTTGGTTATAGTGACAATTTACCTTTACATTTTCAAAAAGTATTAAGAAGGATAGCAAAGAAGAAATATATTGCCAATTACCAAGAGATACTAAAATTGAAGACTTTGGTACAGTGCCCAGATCTCGCTATCCATTGGTAGCACTGTTGACCTTAGCTGATGAAGATGACCGGGAAATTTATGATATTGTAAGTAATTGAAAATTTCTGAAAGCATTACCTTAAAGTTACTTGGATGGTAGTTTTTAATTATTTGTGAAATAGGAGAAGTTTTAATTTCTGAGTATATACTTTTGGCCTGGACACATTTTTCTTGAAAAATGAATATGTATGTTGTATACCCGTCTTATTTTTATACATGTCAGCACCTTAAAAGTATGACATATTTTTTCCTTATTGGTCACAAGAATATGACTTTATTTAGAAAGTAACAGATATATTATGGTTGAATTAAGTTAGTTTCATCATTCCATATACATTGTCACGTTTGTTATATAGAATAGGAAGCATGTTCTTAACATTTTTAGCACTGAATAAATAAGCATCATAGTGATCTAAAGTGCTCAATTTTAGGAAAGTATCAGCTCTTTTCTTTGCATATACATAAGTCATAGCCCCTGCTGCACCTACATATTATATGTCTGGTCCTTTTCAGTAATTACAGTAATCTCATTTTCTCATTATGTGCTGATTATTTTTTTTAGTCTAGTGCTACTTATGTATAAAATAAACTTTTGGTAAAATTATATCATGGTAAAAATGCCCTTATACACAATTTACTACTTTTCTGAAGTGCTTGATATAGAAGTTTATTAATAAAGATATGGTAACATTTTTTATGATACTTTGTAATATACAAAGTACATTCACTAACAATAACTTTTTTCCTTCCAACAACCTAGTATTTTAGGCAGGGTAAATATCCTCCTTATATAGACAGAAGCAGAGTCAAGAAAATTCCAGTCTTTCAGGGCTTGACTCTGAGCCTTTGTGGACCTGCACCAGTCACTCCCTGCTCTCCCCGCCTTTTTTTTTTTTTCTTTTTTTAGCAGGAATATCTCCCTGAAATAAATGTGCATTGAGCTTTAGAAGGTGCAGGCTCTTATAGGGAAATCTAGATCCTGCTCATTGGCAGCTAAGCCTCTCTTGTTTTTTGGTTTTTTAAATATTACCAAAGTGAAGTTCCATTGAGCTGAACTCAGGTTGTTTTTTCTGTTATGGGAGGAGAGGAGGGGCAGAAGGAAATGGGGAGATGTAGGTCATAGGAGACAAAGTTGCAGATAGGTAGGATGAAGAAGTCTAGACATCTAATGTGAAGACTGTAGTTAATATTATATTGGGGATTTTTGCTAAAAGAGTAGATTTTATGTACTCTCGCCACATACACAATAAAGGAGGGGGTAACTATGTGAGAGGATGGATATGTTAATTTGCCTGACTATAGTAACCATTTCACTAAGTATGCATACATCTAAACATCATATTGTACACCTTAAATATATACAATTTTAAAAAAGCGTATCAAAAGTAGTATATTTCCGTTACATAGCACAGTTCCTGGAACACAGAATGTGTTCAATAAAGGTTTAAGTAAAAAAAAGAAAAGAAGAAAAGACATACTGAGCGATGTTAGTGAGCCTCAGAGCTTGACTGCAGTTTCTTAGTTGCATATGAAGACTGTGACTACTGTGGCCCGGCTGTAGTTGTGGAGTTTATTCCCACAGGGGAGCCTGAGTGCCTGGCTCCCAAGAGTTAACAGCCGTTTTCTCTTGTCCTTTGTGTATGTCTCCCTGTCTGGGTCCTTTTCTGTGTCTTTTATTCTTCTTGTCTGTAGACTCCTTGCATTTTTCCTGTTAATCCTTGCTTCTCTTGTCTTTTATCTCTCAGTTTGGGGCTAATATTGGAACTAAAGCATATTTGTTAGTATATTTTGTGTTAATGTTCTCTATTCGTAATTTTAAAAGCAAACAGAACATTTCATATTTCTTTGTCATGTGTGGTTTTTCAGTATTTTGTCTGGGGGTCAGGGATTCTAAATTAAAAAAAGAAAAATCAAATTCCCATTCCTATTGTAACAGTAAAGAATTAAAATTAGATACAATTAGGAACCAGTTTGTTGTTTTACATAGATAAAGGGAAGCAGGAATTGTTATTGCAGGATTTTTACTTTAAAATTTTTTCATTTTTACATAATTGCATTAGTTTATTTTCCCCGTATTATTCAAATAACACATGTGTGTGGCAGGAAAAATATTAGAAAATCTAGATAAGCCAAAAGTAGAAAAGTATAATCACCTATATTTTATCATCCAAAGATAACCACTGAATATTTGTATCTTTCCAGATCTTTATATATGTAATTTTTTTAAAAGAATCAACCCTTTTTGGAAATCAGAACATTCTCATTTTGTCTGATGTTTCCTCATGATCAAGTCAAAGTTATGTATTTGCAGCTAGTGAGCTGCACAGACGATGGCATGTCCTTTTCAGGGTGCCACCTCTAAAAGCTTGTGATGTTCTTTTCTCTTATTGGTGATATTAATTTTGATCTCTCAGTCAAGGTGTTACCTAATTTCTCCACTGTTCTGGTTTTTGTTTCCCTTGGTCTGTAGGGAGGCACTTAAGACCATGCAAATATCCTTCTTTTCATAAAAATCTTTTCCTGGATTTCACATCCATTGATGATTCTTGTCAGATTTTATCTTTACCGTGATGGATGCAAAATGATTATTTTTCCAACTCCAGCTCTCCCGCCATTCAGTCCTTGGCAAGAGACTTCCCTTCTCTCCCATTTGTTTGTCTGTCTGTTATCTCTATGGCCTCATGAATTTCTTTTTTTCCCCAGTGGTTTATAATTCTTTACTGAATTTAATTATTTTGGTGTTCATACTGCCCTGTTCCTGTTTCCTCTGAAGACTGAGAGTTTATGGTCAAACTGTATCCATAAATTATTTGAATTAGTTCTCTCAAAAGTCAGAAAACTATATAAAGAGAGATACTCAGATGTTGTTCTCTTCCATATCCCTTCTACTCCATTCCCACACACCCCAATTCTTGTAGATAACCAGTGTTTTCTGGTTTATCTGCCCTGTGCTTCTTATTTTCCCTTCTCTCACACAAAAGGTAGCACACTATCTATGCTGTACACTCTTGTACTTTGATTTTTTTCACTTCGTATTAGCTCCTGGAAATCACTCCAGTCGGTTTGCAGAGGTCTTCCTCGTGCTTTTTGTTTTGTTTTGCATAGCACTCCATTCTGTCTGTGGTATGCACGTACCATATGTATTCAACCAATCTCCTGTGTTTGGACATTCAGGTAACATTTCCAGTAATAAATGATCTTATACTGAATAACCTGTGTGTATGTATCTTAATATTGTTGGGATTGTATGGTGAAGGGTAAATGCATGTCATTTTGTTAGATATTGCCAAATTCCTCTTCATTGGGATGGTACCTTTTTTTTTTTTTTAACATTTCCACCAGCAATATATGAGTGACTGTTTCCACATAGAATGTATTGACAAGCTTTTGAATTTTTGTCAGTCTGATGGTGAGAAACAAAGTTTTAACTTTATTTTTATTTTTTGTAGAAAAGCATTCCCTTCATTGAATTGTTCATGATTTTACACTGATATACCATACTCATTTGTTATTTACTATTATTATTACTAATTTTTTTTGCTTTGGCAGCTAGCCAGTTCAGGGATCGAACCCTGGCCCTTGGGGTTATCAGGACTGTGCTGTAACCACTTAACTGCACTGGCCAGCCCCTCGTTATTATTATTATTATTTTTTTTTTTTTTTTGAGAACTGAGTTTTGAGCTTGATTTCAATCTCTCATAACAAAGTCTGTTAAAGAAAATGAATGATAGTTACATATTTAACAAGTTACACAATATATATAAAGATTACTATATCCTAAAAGAATTATGTAAAGTTTATGTTTGATTAAAATATTTTCATCTATGGTGCTTTGTAAACTGCTTAATAGTCTTTTTTTTTTTGTGATTATTGAAAAAGATCAACAAAATTTGCAAACCTTTTTCTAGACTGACCAAGAAAAAAAGAAGACAGAAATTACTAAAATCAGAAATAAAGCAGGGGCATGGTAGAGCAGTTGCTTCTTCTGTTATGCTGGAGTGGGCTTTGAGGAAAGAGATGTCCTTTTCTTTTTCCGGTCTCCACTGATGACTCTCCTTGTGTCACTGCAGCAGGGTGCCTGGTGGGCTGCCTGCGTGGTAGCTGTGCCTACTGCTACAGTATCGCTTTTGCAGCAGCCATGGCTGTGGTGGAGGCTGTAGGGGGCCACCCTTGAGGATGTGGTGTCTTCGGTATGCTCCTTGCCTGTTTCCCAGTGGGGAATGCTGCCCTCAGCTCCTGCCTAGGACTCTGGGCGTGCTCTGTTTCTTGCCTCGAAAGTTTTAACTTTAATTGAATATCTTTTAATATGGTTAAGGGCCATGTTTATATCTTGTGTACTCTACCCATTTTTCTATAGGATTTGGGTCATTTTTTTTTTCTTTAATTTTTAAAAGTTCTTCATAAATTAGGGATATTAACTCTTAATCTGTGATATACATTGTGAATATTTTATTCCAGTTTTTCATGTCTTTTGACTTTGCTTATGGTACTTTTTTGTCATGCAAGCTTTTAATTTTTATATGGTCAAATGTATCAAACTTATCTGCCTCTGAGTTTTGAGTCATAGTTAGAAAGTCTTTCCCTACACCGAGACTAAAAAGGAATTTACCCCTTTTCTTCTAGTACTTGTACAATCTTATTTTCTACACTTAGATTTCTTATGCTTTTGGATTTTATTCTTATGTATGGTGTGAAGAAAGCATCTAATTTTATATTTTTCCAAATAGCTATCCAGTTGTCCCAATATTGTTTATTATTTTTTATTTTTTGTTCATGCTTAGTGTTTTATTTCATAAAACAAGCTGTGCCATCAACCCTCTAAAAATACGTACTTGTATCTTTCCAGTTTCCACCATTCCCAGACTTCATTCAGTTTCCTCCAACTTCGAACCACTTTCTTTTCCAAGTTCATACCTTCCAAACATTTTAATAGTGAATAAATGTTAAATACTGAATTTTACTATTACAGAAAGGGGAAGCTAGAAAAATTTAATCTTACTCTGTGCCCAAGATTGCAATGCTACACTTGAAGCCAATACTGTTTATTAAAAAGACTCTTTTTGCCCAGTGATTTGAGATGACACCTTTATCATGTTTTTATATATAATTAGGTCTGTTTCTGGACTGTTTATTCTATCCCTCTATTTGTGTGTCAGTACCATACTTTTATTTATTTTTTTTAAAAGATGACCGGTAAGGGGATCTTAACCCTTGACTTGGTGGTGTCAGCAACATGCTCTCCCAAGTGAGCCACAGGCCGACCCCAGTACCATATTGTTTTAATTTTACCAGCTTTGTAGTTTGTGTATCTGACTGGGCTTGTTCCCCTCATAGCTCTGTCTTTTCAGTATTGTCCTAGCTATTCTTATGTATTTATTTTTCCGTATGGGAATTTTAGAGTCAATGCATGTAGCTTTGTAAAAAAAACTCATTGGTATTTTTATTGGGATTACATTAAATTTATAATTTTGAATATAAAGTCTTTATAATATTGAGTCATCCTATCCAAGAATAGAGGATGTCTTTCCATTTGATCAACTTGCAAAAATATGCCAGTAACTGGTTCTTCAGTCACTGTGATTTACACAGATTCATGTAAATTTCCTAATTTATCAGTCTCATTTTTATTTGAGAAGCATTTGTCACATATATGTAAAATAATATAAGGAGGTTAAGTACTCATCAATGTTCAATTTTTATTTTAGATTTCCATGGTGTCAGTAATTCATATTCCTGATAAAACTTATAAACTTTCCTGCAGAATATTGTATCAATATTTACTCCTGGCTCAAGGTCAATTTCATGATCTTAAGGTAAGTTTTACTTTCTAGTCTTATTTCTGTCTCTTTTGTTTACAGTTCCAAAGAATGGTCATTTAAGAAGAGATTATTATATTTTCCAGTTGGTTATGATAGATGTTAATTATTCCTTGCTACTGGATTTTCTAGTTCATAAATTTTGAGCAGCTCTTATGACCCTCAGATTTAAAGAGAAATTGTCATTTATAATTATCTTTAAACTTGTTTCTTTAATTTCCAGCAACTTTTCATGTCTGCAAATAATAATTCCACTCCCTCCAGCAATTCCTCTCCAGAAGAGAAAAACACAGACAGAAGTTTGTTGGAAAGGGCTGGACTGTCTGAAAGTGAAGTGGAGCCATCTGAGGAGAACAGTAAGGACTGTGTTGTTTGCCAGAACGGGACCGTGAACTGGGTGCTCTTGCCATGTAGACACACGTGCTTGTGTAATGGCTGCGTTAAGTATTTTCAGCAGTGCCCAATGTGCAGGCAGTTTGTTCAGGAATCTTTTGCACTTTGCAGTCAAAAAGAGCAAGATAAAGAAAAACCAAAAACTCTTTGAAGATAAAGACAACTGAAAAGTACACTTCCTACTGAAGACACAGAAATTTGTACTCTTAGAATTAATCATAACGTGGAATCTACCGTGTGCACCATCCGTGAAAATTCTATTTTAACTTCAGATTCATTCGGTACATGGATAATGAAAATATCCTTTCCTGTTCACAGTGCTGAATACTGGAATACCATACTCTTAGAATTAATCATAACGTGGAATCTACCGTGTGCACCATCCGTGAAAATTCTATTTTAACTTCAGATTCGTTCGGTACATGGATAATGAAAATATCCTTTCCTGTTCACAGTGCTGAATACTGGAATACCATCTGTGTTAATATATAAAAGTTCATTCAACTCTTGAGAAGAATGTAAATGTTTGGCCTTTTGTTAGTTAGAAGATTTCCTATAAAGTTGATTAGAAAAATCATTCTGAAAGGCAATCCGTCTAAAATTTGAGGAAGTAGAAGTCTCAAGATTGCTTAATGTTTTCTCTTTTACATAATCTGGAGTATAATTAGGAAAGAACTTAGTTCTTCTTAAAGTAATTATAAGTTCCCCAGTTTACAAAGGAGTTGGAAGGGGCTTTTTACTTTAAATCCTTTACTGAAATAATCAGCTTTTATAAATATTCATCTGTTTGGTTTGTAATTTCCCTTATCATAGTTACATAAATACAAGTTTTAATTTTTAAACATAAGTCCTTAAATCATAAATGCAAGATACGATTCTTGACTGTTCTCAGTGTATCACAGATTTACTCATCTATAGAAGGCAGATACATAAAACTTAGATAATAAAATCTCATGGATTATTAAATTTATTAAATTGATTGTCAAATGTGATTAGATCAGCAGAATGTTATCTGTCAGGGAAGATCTGTGAGACTCTTCATGCCTTACCTTACATTTCCTCCTGCATAGTATATCCATCCAAAACTGGAGGGGTTTTAGAAAAATCACTAAAAGAAACAAATAACTAATTTTTTAGTGTATTTTTATTCCAAATAAACCCAATATCCTTTTGAACAGTATTACTTTTTCATCCCTTGTTATATCCTTAAATGTAACAACTTGAGGAACTTGATAGGAAAAAAGCCTATCCCCTACTCTTCCCAAGATGACTAAGAGGAAAAAGGTAAATCAGAGCTTCTTGTGCCTTCCATGAAAATTACCTTCAACTCACCAAGAAAGTAGATTATGGCAAATAAATTGTGACATTCAGGGAGATTTTCAAGTCTTTTTGTCCTGTTTGTATTAAGAATAATGCCTTACCTTTGTATCAGAGTTTTTATACAACATTATTTCATTCCAGTCAGACATAGCATCTCAAGAAGATATTATCTAGTGTCCATTTTATAAACCAAATCAGACTTTCATCTATGGTCAATAGCTATGTAATAAATACCTGCTAGGAGCCAGATACTTTTTGGGAATCTGAGCTACAAAGAATCAGGCAAGACTTCTGACCTCAAAGTATTTGTGCCTACATGAAACATTGCTGGCTAATTAGAAACACATCTCCACCTCTGGAAGTTCCTAAGGCTCTGTTCCAACCCTGCCACTGGAAGCAGGGCAGTCAAAAGCTACAGTCCCTGCTGCAGTTTGCTAGCTGTGTAATAATTAATCTTGACAACTCACTTTGCTATGTAAATTGTGGGAATACTTAGATCACTTTTTCCACCCTAGCCATCCTACCTTCCTTTGGAAATCTCTTTGTACCCAGACTGTCCTGGGTACATAGTTGCTTTTTCATTGGAGGTAGATCCCACCAACCCTGTAACCTTATTCCATTTTCCATAACTTTTTTTGTGGTAAAATATATATAACATAAAGTTTACCATTTTAAGCATTTTTAAGTGTAAGCTAGTGACATTAGGTACATTCACATTGTTGTGCAACATTCATTCACAAGTATCTTATGTCCAGAATTTTTTCATCATCCCAAAGTGAAGCTCCCTACCTAGTAAACCCTAACTCTCCATTCCCCCGACCCCCAGCCTCTCTGGTAACCACCATTCTACTTTCTGTCTCTATGAATTTGACTATTCTAGGTACCTCATACAAGTGGAATCATATAATATTTGTCTGTGTCTGGCTTTTTCACTTAGCATTTAAAAAAATAAAAAATAAAACCTTAAAAGGTGCATCCATGTTGTAGCTCATATCAGAATTTCATCCCTTTTAAGGCTGAATAATATTCCACTGTATGTAAATACAATATTTAGTTTATCCATTCATCTGTCATTTTTCAAAACTCTTAAAGATGATTTGCCTTTAGGTCCTCTACCTGCAGCTAAAGTATTTATTTTTTCTGCTGTCACTGAAAATAAATTTGGGAGAATAATCAAATAAGAATTTGTAATAGGTAATCAAGTAAAAACAAGTATACTGACTCCTAGAGGCTTGTGTCAGAATTTGCCAATAGCTGTGAATACTGGTATTTTGTGAGAACATCTTTAAAAGCATTTGATTTCAATAGATTATTAGAAAGATAAAATATTTGGTTTATATAAATTAGTTACTGCTTTCCAAAAATCCCAACCAGGGCTACATCTAAGCGGACTTAACAGGTGACTAGCCACCTCCATCTTTCAGTGGCCCTATTTTCCCAATGCTGTATCTGTAGAGTTGTTAATGTCTAAACCAGCTGTAGAAAAGGAAGTTAAAAACTGTCACTTAGGACTTAGCACAAGTCATTGAATTATCTCCCATGGAGTTATCCTATTTTTTAAGCCTTACCATTAGTTGTAGAATAAAGACCTTTGTTTTGGCCTGTGGGAATTTGAAGCATCATCATAGATAACTGGGGTTTGGGAAGGAGATGATTTCAGCCTCCTGGACTCAACAGTAACTCACTCCTGCCTCAGGCGGTCCCTATCCCTCTGGACAATTCCCTAACTCCATCCCAGATCTTGAACACTGAATCCCCCTCTCTGACCATGCCTATATTTCTAGGGCTCCTATATCATATTGCTCCTGAATTTTTTCTTCCTTGTTGTCATGACCTTTATTTCCTGGGTCCCTGAGCCTATTCTAATAATTTTTTAACTTGCTCCTGGGTTCCCTGCTCAGCTATTTCAAATGTTTTCATCTTAGCTTCTTTTCTTGACCTCTCCACTTTACCTGCCCCACTAACCTACAAATGGCTTAATATGACTCTTTCTTTATTGCTATTACCACAGAAGGTCAAGTTAGCCTGACCAAGTAATGGAGTCCACTACAAAGCCATGTAGTTTAGTTGCATCTGGACCTTTAGCACTGCCAACAATCCTTTAAATTTTTTCCTTATGGACTCCCCACTGAACTCCCAAGAGTAATGGAGTCCACTACAAAGCCATGTAGTTTAGTTGCATCTGGGCCTTTAGCACTGCCAACAATCCTTTAAATTTTTTCCTTATGGACTCCCCACTGAACTCCCAATAGCTATTCCAAATCTCTTCTACTCTTCTCAAGTTCTGCATCCCACCACTGCCGTACTGCTCTCAGCAAAGAACCTGCAAGACATGGTATGGTGTGGAATTTAAGATGATGGACCCCAAAGCCAGATATTTGGAGAATTTTTTCCACTGCTCTGTCACTAAATAGCTGTTTAACTTGGGAAGTTACTTAACCTCACTCTTCAGTTTCTTCATCTATAAAATGGTGACTACTTACAGGCTGTTGAGAGGATTACACCAGTTGTGTAAAATGCTTTGACCTGGGCAGAGCACATAGTAAGACATATGTGTAACAGGTTTTACGGTCATTACTTTGCTTAGTTGTTCAAAGCCAGTAGACACTCTTTTCCCCAAAATAAGAGGTGTATTAAATCTCCTTTTGGGGCTAATGTTATACTGTGTTCTTGATCTCATCTCTGCTTGCTCCCTGAACTCATTGAATATTCATTTGATAAGCAAATAATTATTAAGTGCTAAAGATATTATACATTGTTTGGTCACTGGGGATACAACAGTGAATAAAATAACCAAGAATCGTTGCCTTCATAGAGCTTACATTATAGTAGAGAGAGAAAGGCAGACCAATTAGTAAAAGATATACTTGTTGTATATCAGATGGAGGTAAGTGCTATGAAAACAATCAAAGCTGGGATAGGTGGGCATGTGAAGCATGGAGGTGGGGTGACTACTTCAATGTATTTGAAGGCCTCACTAGGAATTTTAGTAGAGAGCTGAAGTCCAGGAAGTGAGCCATGTGAATAGGCAAACAAGCCTTAATGACTGCAAGTTTGGAGGAAAAGAGCAGTTTTGTTTTTGTTCAGTTTTAGATGCCAGTTGGAAATCCAAGGAGAGATGTCAAATAAGCAGGTGAGTATACTAACATGGAGTTCAGGGAAGAGGTCCAAGCTGAAGATATAAACATGAGGGGTCATCAGCATGGTGTTTAAAGCCATAAGACTGCACAAGATCTCCAAGGGAGTGAGCATAGGAATAGAAGTGGTCCCTGGACTGCGATTGGGGATTCTCCAACATTCAGGGAGAGTAGGAAGGAACCAATACAGTGAGAAGGAGTTGAGAGTGAAATAGGAGGAAAACCAGAAGAGTGGTCTTTACAGTGATCAATTACTTCCTAAAACCACCTCAAAACTGAGTGGTGTAAAACAACCACCAGTTTATTATGCTCACAGATTCTGTGGTCAGGTATTGGGACAGAATGTGGCATGGATAGGCTTGCCTGGGACCTTCGTTGGAAAAACTTGAATGGCTGAGGGTAACTCAAAAGCCTGTAGGCTAGAATCATCCGACAGGTTTCCTCACTTATGTGTTTGGTGCTGGGCTGTGGTGACTCACAATCTGGGCTGAACTAGGACAACGTGTGGCCTCTCCATATGGCTTGGGCTTTGTCACAGCCAGGTGGCTTCAGGGAAGTCAGACTTAAATGGAGGTCAGGGCTCCAAGAGCAAGTGTTTGTGGTGAACAAGGCAAAGGATGCATGGTCTTTTTTGTTTTATATTTTGTGGAGATATAATTTACATACCATATTATTCCCCCATTTAAAGTGTAGCATTCAGTAATTTTAATGTGGTCACAGAGTTTTACAACCATCACTGCAATCAGTTTTGGAACATTTTCATTACCCAAAAAAGAAACCCTGTGCCTATTCCCATTAACCCCCTCCCCTACCCCCCATCCACCCCCATCACCAGCTGTAGGCAAGCACCAATCTACTTTCTGCCTTTAGATTTGCCTATTCTGGACATTTCAAGGAGTAAAACAAATGTAGAATCACAAATGGAATCACACAATATGTGGTCTTTCGTGACTGGTTTCTTTCACTTAGCATAATGTTTTCAAAGTTCATCCATGTTCTAGCATGAATTGGTACTTTATTTCTTTATATTGCTGAATAATATTCCATTGTATAGATACACCTCATTGCGTTTATCCATTTGTCAGTTGATGGGCATTTGGGTTTTGCCACTATTATGAATAATGCTGCTATGAACATTCAGATACAAGTTTTGCTGTGACATGTTTTCATTTCTCTTGGGTATGTACTGTAGAGAAGGAAAAACTTTTTCTATACTTTCTTAGCTTCAGTCAGTGGAGTCCTGCAAATTAAATTGTCAAATAACAGATTAGCAAGAGAAAAGACAGGTTTTAATCACATACATGTGGGAGTTCACAAAGAAATGTGACTCAAAGAGGTGGTTGGAATTGGGGGCTTATATATAAAATCTTAATGGGGGGGTACTTACAGGAAAGCAATGACTTCCAGGAAAGATAAATGGGCCCTTAGGAGAACAGACAGGAGATAAGATAGTTTTTGGTGACAATGTCTGTTTAGGTGTGGTGTGGAGACTTCTCATCTCTGGTGATAATTGTTAATTTTCCCTGGTTGTTTCTGGGGAGGGGATATATGACAGTTAAGTTCTTTTGAGATCTTTTGGGAGGCTTCTGCTCAAAATAATTTTTATGCCAAAAGGCTTATTCTGGACCCCTTCAGTATCTACAAGTGGAATTGCTGGGTCATATGGCAGCTCTATGTGGAACCTTTTGAGGAACTTCCCAACTGTTTTCCAGAGTAGCTACGCCATTTTACATTCATACCAGCAAGGCATGAAGATTCCAGTTTCTTCACATTCTCACCAACGCTTGTTATTATCTTTTGTATTATACCCATTCTAATGGGTGTGAGGTGGTATAATTGTGGTATTTTTTTTAATTGTGGGGGAAAAACCATAACAAAATTTACCATCTCAACCATTTTTAAGTGTATAGCTCAGTAATGTTAAATACATTCACATTCTTGTGTACCAGATCATCAGAACTTATTTCTTGCAAGAGTGAAATTCTGTACTTATTAAACACCTTTTCATTTCTCCCTCCCTGCAGCCCTGGCACAATTTTATGGTACAACTGTGGTTTTGACTTGCATTTTCTTAATGGTTAATGATTTTGAGAATCTTTTCATGTATTTATTAGCCATTTGTATATCTTTTCACATCTTTTGTTCATTTTAAAATTGGGTTGACTTTTTATTATTGAGTTGTAAGAGTTCTTTATATATTCTAGATGCAAGTCTCTTTTAGATATATGATTTAACAATATTTTCTTCCATTCTGTGGGTTGTCTTTTCACTTTCTTGATAGTGTCCTTTGAAGCACAAAAGTTTTTAATTTTGATGAAGTCCAATAAACAAGTATTTGTTTCTTAATTGTGATTTGGGTGTCATATTTAAGAAGATATGTGGCCTAACTCAAGGTCACAAAGATTTATACCTACGTTTCTTCTTATAGTTTTAGCTCTTACAGTTAGGCCTATGATCAATTTGAGTTAATTTTTGTATATAGTGTGAGAAAGGGAATTCAGCTTCATTCTTTTGCATGTGGATATCTAGTTGTCTCAGTACCATTTGCTGAAAAGACTACTCTTTTTTTTTTTTTTCCTTTTTGTCTTTTTTACTGACTGGTACAGGATCGCAACCCTCGGTGTCGCGCCCGTACCGGGGACCGGCAACGGGATCGCAACCCTCGGTGTTGCGCCCGCGCCGCGCTCAGCCAGTGAGCGGGAACCGGTCACCACATGGGATCCAAACCCTCGGCAGGAGCGCCGCCATGCTCCCAAGCGGCGCACTCTCCAGTGCACCACCGGGCCGGCCCTGAAAAGACTACTCTTTCGTCATTGAATTGTCTTGGCACCCTTATTGAAAATCAATTAACTAAATTTGTTTTGTTTTGTTTTTTCTTTTTATTATAACAAGATTGATCGTACATATCTGTGGAGTACAGAGTTGAACATCAACACCCACATGCAATATGTGATGCTCACATCAGAATAATTCTTATATTCAATAATAAACACTATCATTGCTATTTGTGGTTTATTTCTGGACTCCCAATTCTATTCCATTGATCTGTGTGAGTATGTCTACCTTTATGTTAATAATACACTTTTTGCTTACAGGAGCTTCATAGTAAGTTTTGAAATTGGGAAGCAAATGTCCTTTAAACTTTGTTCTTTTTCAAGATTGTCTTGGCTATTCTGGTTCCCTTGGACTTTAGTATGAATTTTAGGATCAACTTGTCAATTTCTGGGAAAAAAAAAAAGCCACCTAGTATTTTTGATAGCAATTGCACTGAATCTTTAGATCAATTTGGGGAACATTACCATCTTAACAATATTAGGTCTTCCAGTCTATAGATATGGAATGTCTCTTGATCTATTTAGGTTTTTTTTTCTTTCATCAGTGTTTTATAGTTGTTAGAGTATAAGTTTCATACTTGTTTTATAAAATTTATTTCAAAGTATTTTATTCTTTTTGATGGTATTGTAAATGGAATTCTATTTTAATTTCATTTTTAAATTGTTTACTGTTAGTATACATAAATACAATTGACTTTTTTTGTATATTGATATTATACCCTGCAGTCTGCTGAACTTGTTTATTAGTTCTAATAGATTTTTTAGTGGATTCCTTAGACTATTCTGCATACAAGAACATGTCATATGTAAGCAGAGGTAATTTTACTTCTTTCCATTTTTTAAATTTCTTTTTCTTGTCTAATTCTCCTGGCCAGAACTTCCAGTACAATGTTGAATAGATATAGGCAGAATGGACATCTTTGTCTTGTGCCTGATCTTGGGGGGGCTTGGCCTTTTATGATCTAGCCTTGGAAGTCACGTAGCACCATTTCCATTGTGCCCTATTGGTCAAAGCAGTCACAATCCCACCCAGATTTGAGGAGAGCAGACATAAACTTCACCTTTTAATGGAAAGAGTAGCAAAGAATTTTCAGCCATATTTTAAATACACCATCGCTTGGTTTCCTAGATACCAAGTGAAAAATGTATTTCAAGGAGGATGGAGTGATCTACACCAAATGATACTGTTACGATATGTGAGGTCTGAGAAGTGACCACTGGATTTAGCAATGCAGAGGCCATTTTGGGCCTGGATAAGCCCAGTTTTGGTTGGTGTGGTAAAAACCTGTGTGGAATGAAGTCAAGAGAGTATAGGAGGAGAGGAATTGGAGGCAGCAAACAGAAACAACTCTTTCAAGGATTTCGTTATAAAGAAGAGCAAGGAAATGGTGCAGTGATTGTAGGGGGATATGGGTTTAGCAGTGTTTAATTTTAAGATGGGAGAAAATAACGGCATGATTGAATGCCAGTGAGAACGATCCTATAGAGAGGGGAAAATTGATAATGGTGAGGATAATCAAAACAATTGCTGGAGTGATGTCCTTGAGAAAGCAAAAGGACACTAGTGTACCTCCTTTCTCTTGCATCTTCAAACTAACTTATTTCCTTTAGCCTCCAATTATGCTAGATATTACCAATACTAAAGAATACCCATCCCCTTGATCCTGTTTCTCATTCAACCCTATGGCTTCTATTTAGCTTTCATCCTATTCCTATTTCTCTTAGCTCTAAACATCTTGAAAAAGTAGTTCACACCAGATTCCCCAATGCTGGTACTTATCAGAATCACAAGTCAGATCCTAGAGATATTGAGTCAGAAATTCCCAGGTAATCCTAAGACACTGCTAAGTCTAGGAGCCTCTGAACCCTATGCTATAATTATTTTTGTTTTCTTGTCTCTCATTCACTATTCTACCTCTTCTTTTACATTCCTATAATTCTACTTGAACCGTATTCCCAAAGGTGCCCAGTGAGCTCATCCAATGACCTTTTCTCTTTATTCTTCATGGCTCCTCTGAAGAATTCTACACATATCTATTTTCTCCTCCTAGAAACTCACTTCCCTTTGCTTCTGAGTCACCTCAGTCCTCTGCATTTCAATGGTGCTTAAGAATTGCTTTTAGGAAAGAGGTAAAAATGTAGATCTCCAGGTCCATTCCTATTAAAATTCTGATTCAGTAGGTCTGGGATCTGGCCCAGGAATCTTCATTCTAACAAGTCCTTAGATAAATCTGATGCAGATGTTCCACAGATACCACTGCCATGGATTGTTTCATTTCTTGCCTTTCTGACAGCCTCCCTCATCATTCATTGCACAAATGTCTTGTCATTAAGCACCATTCCTACAGTGTGCCTGGTAGTGGGCAAGGTGGACACCTGGTAGTCAAGCATGGACCTGCTGTTCTCAAAGGACTTAGTGTCCATGCTCTTTCTTATTTACTGCATTCAATCCTTACTTCTAGGCTGTTTCTTCTGAAATCTATTTCTTAACTTTCTGCTGAGTTTCAAACTTTCATTCATATATCCCACAGGCACCTCCAAAGCAGAACACATGTCCGTAGCAGAACACATCTTTCTACAAAAATTTGTTTCTCTCCCATTTTTGCCTCCTGAGATAGTGACCTTGCTATCTTCCCAACTACCCAAAACCCCAAAATTACATTCCACCCCTTCTGGCCCCTGGACCCTTCCCTCACATCTGATCATTAGCAAATCTTGATTGTACCCCTGTTGTAGTGGATTGAATTATGTCCCCCCAAAACTTATTGAAGCTTGAATTATGTCCCCCAAGTTTTATGTATTAGAAACTTAGACCCCACTGTGACTGTTAAGAGGGTGGGAAATCCTATTATGGTAGTTGAAAGATGGAGTCTTGAAGAGGTGATTGGATTGTAGGACCATGCCATAGTGAATGGATTAAAAATGATGATCAGGGTCATGGTTCTGAGGGCTTTAAAAGAGGAGAGTCTGTCTCTCTCTCTCTGCTCTTCCACCATCTTGCAATGTGAGACCCCTGGGTCACCATTGCCACCACCAGATGGACCTTGGACTTCTCAACTTCAGAAACCGTAAGCAAGAAATTTCGTTTTTCTTTATAAATTACGTAGTTTCAAGTATTATATTATAGCAACACAAAGTGGACTAATACAGAAAATTGGTACCAGAGAAGTGGGGTGTTGCTTATAACAAATACTTGGAAATGTGGAAGCAGCTTTGGAACTGGGTGTTAAGCAAATGTTGGAGGAGTTTGGAGGACTCAGAAGAAGACAAAGAGACAAAGGAAAGTTTGGAATGTCTTAGAGACTGGTTACATGGTGGCAAGCAGAATGCTGATCCAAATATGGACCGTAAAGACTCTTCTAAGGAGGTCTCAGATGTAAATGAGAAGGGACTTACTGGAAACTGGGGCAAAGATCACCTTTGCTATGAACTGGCGAGGAACTTGGCTGCATTGTGTCCATGCCGTAGGAATTTGTGCAAGTTGGAACTTAGGAGTTGATGAACCAGAGTACTTGGCAGAAGAAATTTCTAAGCAGCAAAGCATTAAGGAAGCTGCATGGCTACTTGTAACAGCCTACACTGAGTTATGACAGCAAAGCCATGACATAAAGCCAGAATTTGAAAGAAAAGCAGAGTGTAAAGATTTGGAAAATTTTCAGTCTGGACATGTGGTAGAGAAGCAGAGCACATGCAATGGTGCAGCCCAGTGAACATTAGCTAAGAAGATTAGTACAAAGGAAAGGGATTATCAAGAGAAGAAAAAGGCCCTGAAGGCATTGCAGAAGCCTCTAGGACCAACCCTTCCATTTCAGGCCCAGAGGCCTAGGGAGACAGAATGGTCTCGGGGAACAGGCCCAAGGCACCCTCCATGGGCTCACTGCCCAGGGCCAAGCTGCTTCCAGCACCAGCACCCCAGCTGCTTTGGCTGCTCCAACCATGGCTAACTTGGCCCCAGGTGTGGCTGGACATGCAGCTTTGGAAGATACAAGCCAGAAGTCTTGGCAGCATTCATGTGGAGTTATGTCTTCAGGCTGGCAGAATGCTAGAGCTGTGGAGGCTTTGGAGCCTCCACCCAGATTTCAAAGGATGTATGGAAAAGTCTGGGGGCCCGGGAAGAGATCTGTGACAGGGGCAGAGTCACTGCAGGCAACTTTCACTAGAGCAATGCCGAATGGAAACATGGGGTTGGAGTTGCAGCAGAGAAACCCCATCAGCTCCGTGTCTAGTGGAGCCGTGAGAGTACAACTGCCATGGGGACCCCAGACCTGTGGAGTTACTAGAGCAGTGCCAGCCTGCAAGGCTAAAGCATCACCTGAGACCAGGAAAGCCATAGGAGCGGAGCTGCCCAAGGACTTGGGGACCCAACCTCCACACCAGCGGGCAGAGGACATTGAACATGGAGTCATGGTACATGAATCACCAGCTTTGAGATTTAATGCCTTCCCTGCTGGGTTTCTAACTTGTTTGGGATTTGTTACCCCATTCTTTTGGCCTATCTCTCCCTTTTGGAATGGGAATTTGTACCCTATGTTTGTCCTACTATTGTATCCTGAAAGTAGATCACTTGCATTGATTTCACAGATGGGACTTTGAACTTTGGACTTTTGAGCAGAAACAAGTTAAGACTTTGGGGATAAAATGAATATATATATATATATTTTTTTTTTTTTTTTTTGTCCTTTTTGAGACCGGCCACACCGCACTCAGCCAGTGAGCGCTGTGAGCGCACCGGTCATCCCTATATAGGATCTGAACCCGCGGCGGGAGTGCTGCTGCGCTCCCAGCGCCGCACTCTCCCGAGTGCGCCACGGGCTCGGCCCTAAAATGAATATATTTGCATGTGAAAAGGACATGAGTTCATGGGGGGCCAGGGGTGGAATGTAGTGGATTGAATTATGTCCCCCCAAAACTCATTGAAGCTTGAATTGTGTCCCCCAAGTTTTTGTATTAGAAACTTAGACCCTACTGTAAGTGTTAAGAGGGTGGGAAATTCTATTATGGTAACTGAAAGGTGGAGCCTTGAAGAGGTGATTGGATTGTACGACCATGCCATAATGAATGAATGGATTAAAAATGATGGTCGGGGGTGTGATTCTGAGGGCTTTAAAAGAGGAGAGTCTGTCTCTCTGCTCTCTCTGCTTCCACCATCTTGCAATGTGAGACCCCTGGGTCACTGTTGCCACCACCAGATGGACTTTGGACTTCCCAGCCTCAGAAACTATAAGCAATACATTTTGTTTTTCTTTTAAATCACCCAGTTTCAAGTATTTTGTTATAAGTAGCAGAAACAGACTAATACACCTGTATTATTAACTCCTGTGTCTGTCTCTTTTTCTTACCTACTAAACCTGCCCTACTCTTTGCTCCTGGTCTCCACTACACCTTTTTCAATGTCAGCTGGTTCTTTAAACATAGGTGTATGTCAGGGTCCAGACCTCAGTAACATTCTCTTTTTACTATCTGTGGCTGATTCCATCCATTCCTATGCTGATGGTCCCTAAAGTATATATCTACAAGCCAGAACTTTCTTCTGAGCCCTAGATCCATATATCTCACAGGCTTCTCAACCTCAACATATTCAAAGCTCAACTCATAGTCTTCCCCTTAACCCTATTTTGCTTCTTGAATTCCTTATCTAGTGAGTGATACTATCCCCAACCCAGTTGCCCACGCCAGAAGCATGGCTGTCATTTCCTACTTGCTTCTCATCCGTACCCTTTTCTAAGTATCTCTCAAATCTCCCCTTCACCCCTGCCCCCATGCCACGCTAGGCTTCCAGCTACCATCACTAGATGCCCTTGCTGCAGCCTCCTAAAAGTCTTTTGGCCTTCTGTCTTGACCCCTTAGTTCCACCAGCATACCTGTTCACTCTCCACATTCAGCCAGGTAACTCTTTATCAAAACAATCAAGTTACTTCTGATTACTTCCCTTCAATGATTCCCATTTACCATTAGGATAAAGTTTAAATCTTATCAAACCCCTTCCTGATCTTGCCTCAGTTTATCTCTGCAGCCTCGTTACCTCTGTTTTCTCCTTCACACTCTACATTTGAGCTAGTCTGAACTATTTCCATGTCCCTGAACTTAAAATGATCTTTACATGCTGTCCCCCTGCCTAGCTATTGTCCCTCAGATCCTGGTGTTTTGTCACTTCCTCTGGGAAACCATCTCTCACCTTCCACGTTGAGTTAGGTTCCTTTTCCATTTGCTATTATAACATACCATGCTTAAGCCCATCTTAGCACTTACCACACTGTGTGTTATTTGCTTGTTTACTTCTCTGTGTCTCTAATAGACTAGAGACTGCTTGGGACAGGGACTGACTTGTTTATCTGTGTATTCCCATTGCTTTGCACAGAGTTTGCCATTTAACAAATATTTGCTGAATGAATAAATGAATCTTAAAAGTATTGAGGAATCGCTGTGGTAATTTTAAACAGAGCATTATAATAAGATTTGCATTTTAGAAATATCAGTATTGGAGATGATTTAAAGTGTAGCAGTCTACTAAGGGGGGATGTGGGAAAAGTATTGGAACTCATGTTTATTTTTATCTACTTAAGAAGTTGAATTTTACTTATATAGGATTAGCTGTAGAACATGTCAATCACTTATAAATAAATATACAAGTTTGGAGGGTAGTTCAGCATTCGAATGGGGGATACTAGAGGTAGGAAAATCAGGATCAAGATGCTATTACAGTAATTCAGTTGAGGAACAGTAAGGGTCTGAGGACTTGATTTCGATCCTGGGGATGAGTGGTCTAGGCTAGCCCTCATGCTTCTGGCTTGGGTAAGTGAATGATAATCATCGGTGAACTTGGGAGTACATGTCCACTTTTTCCACTTGATTGTTGTTCCCTGGAGGCTAGACTCTGTCTCATTTATATTTGTACCCTTCCCCACACCCACCCCCCAGCACCACTCATTCATTCCTTCAGCAAATACTTAGAAGATCTGCTTTCAACTAGCTGCTGTTCTTGGTGCTAGCAACAGAGGATGAACAATATACTAGAGGTCCCTGCCCTCATGGAACTTACTTGGATGGGTAAGGGATAAGGAGAGACTAACAAGAAACAGTCAACAACAACAAGAAGATAATACAATTTGTGTTGCATACCCTGAAGAAACATGTTTGTTTCACTCGTTAGTGAGGGGGTAACTGCAGACAGCATGGTGTCCGGGAAGGCCTCTCTGAAGAGCTGACAATTGAGCTGAGCCCTGAGGGTTAAGAGGGAAGCAGTTTTATCAAGAGCCCGGGCACAGCATTTTGAGTGGAAGGAACAAAAAGTGCAATGGGCCAAAGTGAAAGAGAACTCGGGGTGTAAGAGGAACAGAGAAGAGCCTGTGTGCCCAGAACTGAATAAAGAAGGAGGAGCGATATGGACAGAGTTGGAGAGAGGGCAGGCCTTATTGGCCGTCCGCAGAAGTCAGCGACGTCCTCTGTGCAGTGGGAAGACATTGGAGAGGAAAGCAGGGAAGGAACCTTTTCTGGGTTGCACTTTTAGAAGACTGAGGGAGGAATGTATTTGGGGGAGGGGAAGAATCAAGAGTTCAGTTTTAAGCAATTTAAGTTTGAGATGCAATATTAAGCCTACCTTGTTTGTTTTATTTAATTGAAGCTCCAAGCATTTAGTCTCTTCTGTCTTTATCATAATTAGGTCCTATGTAGCTTTATCAAAGCTACAGAAATTCTTACAAATACTTACTAGGTATAGGACTGAGTCAATCAGTCAGGTCAGGAGGAGCAGGAATAGCTATCACATGTTTCTCTGCTCTAAGTGCTTTGTATTTGTGCCAGCAATTAGGCTATTATTACCTCTCGGCTCTAAACCTACACATCTATACTCTGTTTTGTGATGCCGGGGCTAGGACTCTGCAAACCACATTGATGCCTTGTCAGCTGGCTCCCTATGAGGCTTTGCAAATCAGAGCAATAGAGGGAGACTGGAAGATAGGAGGAAGAAAAGATTCGCATCCTTCTGTTTGCTTCCTGTTCCCATGAGCATCACTCCAGCCTCGCTGCTTTACCTTGGCAGTGGTGGTTGATTCTGGGAGCAGCAGCTGAATCCAGATTGCAGTTCTTTCAACACTTGCCAAACCTGTGTCCTCACCCCCATTCAGGACACCCCCTCCTCAGAAATCTGAGTGTTTCACCTCTATGGAACCCCTCCTCCAAACTTCTAAATTTTATTCCAACTTTACTTTGTTTCCCCAGCCCTGTGGATAGTAGCTGCTTGCTGCAATTGCTGCCTCTGTTATACCTTTGTTTTCCTTTCAACTGTTCAGTTAACAATTCTCTATATTAATAATCTCTGATGAAAATAATTGGTGTGTTTTCTGTCTCCTGGATGGATTTAAATCAGTACAATTAGATATTATCTTATATACTCCTGGCACAATTTGCTAAGATAGACAGAAAATTGATACCAAATGAGGGTAAATAATTAGCCCATATTATACAGCTACTAGGTGGTAGAGTTGGGATTTGAACCCAGTTGTTTTGTTTTGCCTGAAGCGTGTGCTCTAATCCCTAGTTACCTTCCCACAGTGCCTGAAAAATTCATGATTTTTTAACATAAAACTGTAGGTACAATTTGCAAATTCTTTCATCATTTTTATTGCCTTTCTCTAACCTGTTATCAGACCCAGCATTTTCCAAAATATATCCCAGGCAACACTCGTACCACTAGAACACATGTGAAATATGGGTTCCAGGCTCAAGTAAGTTTAGGAACTGCCATATACTGTACTCTTCAGAAGAATCTCAATGAATGTTAGCATAACAAAGTCTCCAAGAAATCTTGTAATACAATTTAAATGTGTAACTAGACAGTTTCTCTTAAATGTTCTGACTGGGAACATCCCACAGATGTGGAAAATGTGAGGTTGGTCAATATCTGATCTCATGTATCCTGTGCAATAGTCATGCCTGGTTAGGAGACAGTTGTTAGTGCCTGCAATTGTGGGATGCTCCCATCATATAGAGGTTGATTTTAAAAAATATTGGGAAAAGGGATTCTGATCTTTGTTTAGGTGATACAAATATGTCTTTAGATAGGGGTTGGTCAATATCTGATCTCATGAATCCTGTGCAACAGTCATGCCTGTTTAGGAGACAGTTGTTAGTGCCTGCAATTGTGGGATGCTCCCATCATATAGAGGTTGATTTTTAAAAATATTGGGAAAAGGGATTCTGATCTTTGTTTAGGTGATACAAATATGTCTTTAGATAGGTACGTTTTTGCATTTCAACGATTTAAACCTGTGGATACAGTTCAATTGCACTTTCAGCTGGAAAATATATAGGCAATTATTTAATCAGTAACCATATTCTAACCAAGGTCAGAATGGGGATGTGATGATTTCCAGTATAAGTAATTTTTACCTTCTTTCACTCATGCAAATCTGACAGCAAGTTATCCCTCCACAAGATCTAAAGTCCCACTTTTGTAAGCCTGCCCTATATAAATCCTGTAAATAGGAGTGAATTTGCAATGCTTGCATTAACCTTTTGACTGTATTTATTTGAAAGTTTATCTGTGACACCTTGAGATGTTCTACTATAAGAAAACTTTAATTAATACTTCACACTTTTATTTTTAAGTGCAAACCCATCTGCATTTGTTTCTGAAATTGTGGTTCATTTGCTTATTTTATTTGCATAACTGTACCAGTTAATTGGTTTGGATTATATTGTTTTAAAATCAGTCAAAAAGATAGTTTATGTGACTAAGTGTTCAAAAAATTAGAGTTAGCCCTTCTTATCTAACTCCATTCCAGAGAAAGCTCCCTCAAAAGTTTTCTTCATGGAATATAATTCAGCCTTAAAAAGGAATGAAGTACTCCTGCAGCCAGACGCCGCTCACCATGGCATGGGGAGGCACGGGTATTTGCTTACCCTCCCAAGTTTATTGAGTACCTCCTAAGTCCACTCATGGGCCAGATGGTGGAGAAAGAAAAGAAAAGAGAAATGAAGTACTGACACGTGTTACAATATTGATCAACCTTGAAGATGTTATGCTGAGTGAAATAAGCCACTCACGAAAGGATAGATACTGTATGATTCCACTTAGATGAGGTACCTAAAGTAGCCAAATTCATAGAGACAGAAAGTAGAATTGTGGTTTCCAGGGGCTGGGAGAATGGGGAACGGGGGAGTTATTACTTGATGGGTACAGAGTTTCAGTTTGAGATGATGAAAAAGTTCAGGAGATGGTTGTTGGTGATGGTTATACAATATTATGAATGTACTTAATGCCACCGAAATTTACACTTAAGAATGGTTTAAAGGTAAATTTTATGTTCTGCATATTTTACCATGTAATTTTTTTTCTTCACAGATTTAACATGCTTGTCCAATTCACATTCCATTTGATTCCTGAAGAAGAACTAATCACAACTGCTATGGCCTTTGGGTCGTGGCACTCTTCTTAAAACTGAGTGTAAGGAGTCTTTTCTCTGGAAGAATGCTCTAGATGACAAACTAAAGAAAATTTGAAAACTATCCTCAGAGTGGTAAGAACTTTAGTCAAAAATGAAAACAGGTTCCCCAAGGGTTCCAATGCTTCACCTGAGGCTCGCCCTGGCCAGGTGTACCCTGTGCCAGCCAGCAGCACTGGTTTGGGCTTGGATTGTCAGGTATGACCTACTGGTATAAACATGCACTAGGGATTCAGGAAATTGGTGCAGGCAATTGCCACTCTGCCCTGGCTAACAAAACGCTGTTTTCTTGTCCGAATATGTGCCCCTGACAACACAGATATTTCTGAGCTGCTAATAATGAGATCTGAACTCAGGTTTAGTCTCCTTAAGGCACAGCTCCTGGGCCTACCCCAGCTTGCCTCTCACTGTTGCTGTCTTAGCAGATCTGACTCCTGATTTAGCCCTCCCACACTCCATCTGTCACAGTGCTGCAGTTCCTTTCTCCACATCTCTCTTTTCATCCCCCCAAATCCTGATTCAAGCCCTGTGTAGGGAAAGTGAAGGAAAATGGTCAGGACCCCTGAGATGTTCAGGATCTTGCCGAGCATTTGATGTAAATAGGCACATGCGCCCAGGTGTTCCTTGGTTGTCTAATGTAATTGTGCATGTGTGCCCAGGTGCCCTGGGTTATAGGATTTGAGTATAAAGGGCGAATGGCTCTGATCCACAGGGCTTCCCACCCCTGGGATGCCCCCGGGGGGGTGCTACAGGGAGGCCACTGCTGCTGCTGCTGCCGCCGGTGCCCCGGGATGTGCCGAGAAGGCTGTCACCGTTGCTGTTGCTGGATCCGCTGTAAGCTGCTGCTGCTACTGCTGAGGACTGAGCTTGTGTCGTCTGCCAGTGGCTCCCGGGATCTTTCCCAGTTACTTAGCATGGACCTGCATGTGAGGAGTCTATGACCCAGGCTGGCTTGTGAGGGGTCTGTGACCCAGTCTATACAACGGGCTTGAAGGGTCTGAGCCCTAGCCCTGACAATACAAATGGAAACTTAGTATAACTAAAATAATGAAACGTTTTGGCTTTAGTTATGAATGGCCCTAACCAAACACTTAGCGTAGCTATTGCTTTAACAATACTATTGCCTCAACCCAAACTTCTGGCAATCCTGTCCTAGACTTTTGAGAGATCACGTCTTGTAAGAGTGATAGAGCATCTTTCTTTCCATGTGAGGCAGACCTAAACTGTACATTAGCCAAGTTGATACACTCTAACAATTCTTGCATAACAAGAAGGAAAATAATCAAATACCTACTGTGCCAAGTAATGTCAGTTATTTTCAGATCTCCTCACAAGCTATGAGAGCAGGCACTGCAATTATTTCTAAACTGATATTTAATAATAATTGTAATACAGAAGCTACTTTCCCATAGCTGTGCCCACCCTTCAGGAAACACCCTAGATCCTAGTGGCAAATATAGAGATAGACGTGATGCAGACACGATGCAGACACCAGTGTGGCTCACTTTAAATCAGTCTTCAAATTTCTTCTATCCTGGGCACTTCTGTTCAGTCACCCACATCTAATCTCTTACTAGTCAATTCCTTCTCCACATCTTGACCTGACTGAGGTGCTGTCATTTGCAAACAGGTCAGTGGTTCTGTACCCTTCCTGAGTCCAGAGTCCAGAGAGTCACCTGTGCTCCTCTACTTCCAACCAAGAGATGGTTTCCCTGCCTGCCTGCCATGTTTCTAGCTCACTTAAATTCCACTCCTCCTATATGGCCACCTATTCATCTGCTCTTTAGAAGTTCAAATTTGCACTAAAATTCATTTTACGTTAGGTTGTTTGCTATCACGCATTGAAATCCCTAGGAAATCTCCAAGTCCTTTAAAATAGGCAACTTTCAAAAAAACCTATGCTTTTGTTCCCTTTTCTCTTGAACATATAAAACGTGTTTTCGTAGATCAGAATAGCTTTTGAATGGACAGTGCAGTTTTCTCAGTGGCAATGGGTGGGAGATGGGCCATGACCATTGATGAGTGCCAGCGCTGTTAGGCACTTGCCGTCTTACCCCTTCAAGCCTTGCAACAATCCTATGAGGTGAATAGTAGTATCCCCATTTTACAGATGCTGCAATTGCTTAAGTAACCTGTTCAGGGTCACACCGCTGGTCAGATCTCATTTGGAATACCTTCTCCAATTCCCAGTCACTTTATACCAACGGGTTAGTGTGTCAGTTCAGGAAGGTCCTTAAAGAAGCAGATACTAAGGACATGCACACAGCGGCTTGGCCTGTGGAGGCTGTCAGGCTGTGCTGACCAGCATGCTTCTGCCACTGCCCTTTGTCATCATAGATTGCAGTTGGAAGTGGACTTTCTGGCCATGTTGAGAAATATTTGGGATTCTAAGATGGCGATGGGTCTGGAGCGGCCGTGCCAGGAGACAGTGCGACCCTGAGAAGTGTGCGCTGTGATACCAGAGTACTATTTGCATTTCCAAGAGCAACAAAAAATGAATAAATCTTTCAACAACGAACCTACAACGACAAACAAGCAACAACAGGTTCGAGGTTTTAGGGCCGACACAAAAGAAGACTCCTGAGAGC